>NW_022881609.1:0-70326 GCF_003369915.1 Drosophila miranda
ACGCGCTGCAGTTTGCATGAAATGCGCGGGCGGGCACCTGACGACGGAGTGCAGCAAGCCAAGGGCCGTCAATCCCAAATGCGCCAACTGCCAGGGCCAGCACATCAGCTCATACAAAGGATGCCCATCCTACAAGGCAGCCAGGCAGAGGCTCGTGGCCCACAGGGTCGCCAGGGAGGAGGAGCGTCGCAGACAGCAGCCACAGCCAAGCCAACAGCGACACCAGCCAATACAACGTCGCCAGCAGCAGCCACATCCACAGCCACTCCATAATCCGCAGCAGCAACGCCAACACCAACCGGATCGGCAGCATCGGCAGCAGCATCGGTATGGCGACCAACATCCCCAGCCATCGACCAGGGGGCGCCAACACCAGAGGGTCCAGCCGATGTAGCCGATCGCGAATGATGCTCCGACGCCACGCCAACACCAGCAGCAGCAGCGGCCAGACGCCCAGTGTGATGGCAGCTGCGCTCAAAACCTGCAATTGTACGTACAGCGTATAACAGAGTTGGAAAGGAGGATCGAACGGATGGCAGAGCAGCTCACCAGATTGGCTGCAGCAGCAGCAGCAGCGGTTCCAATAGCCGCCAATACAGCAGCAGCAGTGGCCATATCGGACGGTGAGCCGGATATGGACATGGACGACGACAGCCAATGGACCGATGAAGAGCCTTATGAGGACCTAGGTAGGTTTCTAAATGGAGAATCCAGTGGCGACTCCGAAAGCGACGGATTAAACGGCGTCTACTGATTGCGACAAATAGCAGAAGTTTAATGCCAATAAAACCTAAAAATAGAAAAAAACGAGGGGGAACGTTGTGAGTTGCTGCGGACACCGCAACTCTACGGCTATACCCGATACTAAGTCAGTATAACTCTCCTCCGGCAGACGCCGCTAATATTAAACGACACGACAAAGAGTGCGTGCGAGAGAGACAGAAAATCAGTCTGAGCGTGACGTCGGGCGCTGCGTAGCCACTGAAAATTTATTTCTTGCTTTTGGCTACAAAAATGATCCGATCTGATCCAGATTCAGCAATCTGATAGATATGGTCATTATCTATGATTCTGCGTTTCTAGTTTTCTCGAATGTGCAAGATTGTGGATGCAACAGATTTTCGTCTTTTGTGGGGGCGAAAAGGGGTGGGGCGAAATTCTGAGATAAACGTTTTATAGTCAGATCTAACAGAAGTGCGGATACCAAATTTGGTTACTCTAGCCTTAATAGTCTCTGAGATTTGTGGATGCCCCAGATTTTCGTCCTTTGCGGGGGCGGAAGGGGGTGTGGCGAAATTTGGACACGAAACGGTCAAGGTCCGATATCACAGGAGTGTGGATACCAAATTTGGTTGCTCTGGCTCTTATAGGTTCTGAGATCCTTGAACTCATTTTTTGCAATTGACAAAACCGACCATGAAACCTGTGTGCTAGAGAGAGACAGAGCGAGAAAGAATGAAATTGTTTTCTTGATTCTGGCTATAATCATTATACGATCTGGTTCAGATTTTGCACTGTAGAAGATATGGTCATCCTCACCGATTCTGCGTTTTTGGTTTTATCGTATCTTTAAAAATGTGGATGCCACAGATTTTCGTCCTTTGTGGGGGCGGAAGTTGGCGGGGCGAAGTTTTGAAATATTTTTGTAGCAGTGACATATCACAGAAGTCTGGATCCAAAACATCGTTGCTCTAGCTTTTATAGTCTTTGAGCACTAGGCGCTGAAGGGGACGGACGGACAGACGGACGGACGGACGGACGGACGGACGGACGGACGGACGGACGGACAGACGGACAGACAGACAGGGCTCAATCGACTCGGCTATTGATGCTGATCAAGAATATATATACTTTATGGGGTCGGTAACGATTCCTTCTGGACGTTACACACATCCACTTTTACCACAAATCTAATATACCCCAATACTCATTTTGAGTATCGGGTATAATTAAACACAATTAACAACAATCTGCAAATGACCAACAAACATACTCACCTGCTATTAAACCGACAGAGCTGCCCCTCCAGCAGCTGCCTCGCCACTCCTGGAACTCTCTTGAGGCATAATGGGCGTAATTTGGAGGCCTCATCAGCAGCACTGCCGTCAATTCCAACAGAAGTCCAGAGGCCAGCCACTAAAATACAAAGGAAAACAGTCAATACACGCCAACACGAAAAAAAAAAAAACGCCCAAAACACACAAAAACACACGTACCTGCCAATCACCAGACAGAGCTGCCCCCACAGCAGCTGCCTCGCCATGAACATCATCAATTTTCTGCCAAAGGGGCGGAAAAAGAGGCCTTTTTTGAACCGATGACAAACGTGGCCGAGGAGGCCAGGCCAACTCTGCTGACAACGCATCCTGGTGGCCGGACCAGCAGCCACAGCCACTAAAACAAACGGCTATTCCAATTCTCCATTGCCTACTTATCGGTGCTGCTGCCCTCGGACCACTTTCATCTCACTCAATATTGGGGTGAGTGAAAGTGGAACCGGGGGTGAGAGCACCGGTAAATGACGATCGGCGATCGGGCCAGTCGAGTTGAGAGGGAGAGTATGGGAGTTGGCGGACATGTGAGAGTACCACCATGAACCTCGTCCGCCACTCTCATCTCGTCCACCCGCTCGAGAGGTCGCGATCGTCGGACGTACGTGCCATAACCGTTTCGTGTCGTTTTTTCGTGTCGCCGTTTTCCGTTGTCTTGCTGTTGTGCTTTGTTTTCTTTTTTGTGGTGTCTGTCGTGTGCCGTGCCGTGCCGCCCTTCCTCCACCACACCCATTACTTACCTTGACAAACTTTTGTTCCCGTCCACATCGTAAAAAAAAAAGAGAATAAAAGTGCCAATAAATTACATTAAACACAAACACACACAAGAGACTTTTCAATTAAAGAACAACAAACAGGCAGCAGATCGCCAACACACAAACCAACAGCCAGCCATGACCAGAGGAATGGCCAGACGAGGGACAACCAGACGACACAGCGACGGCGGCAGAGCGGCCCGCAGAGGCGCCCTAGCAGCAGCAGCAGCAGCCAACAACACCAACACAAACACCGCCAATAGCAGCAGCAGCAGCAGAGCCCTCGGCGCAGGCGCCAACACCAACGCCCCAGCCAATGCAGAGCGCCGACGCCACAGCCTTCCATGGAGTGAGTACCCAGCCATTGCCATGGCCGATATATCCACGGCCACAGCCCACTCCCCCCTCGAGCCACATCACAAAAACCGCGCCAAACGCAAAAGGGAAGGGCCGATGGGACGCCGCTCTCGCTGCCGCTTTTCCCGCCTCTCACGCTCTCGGACATACAAAACCGTTCGGGAGTAACGGGAGAGGGAGAAGACGGAGGAGAGCCGGCTAGCCGACGCGCAAGAGCGGAGCGCCAAAACGGCCAACGGGCCGCCACACACACACACACGACGGATCGAACCCGTTGCGTGTCGAACTTGGTTCGAGATCGAGCAGCGGGTCGATCCGAGCCATAGCCCAGCCTGCTCCAATGCCACAAATCCCACAACACCAAAACGACGCGCGCCCTCATCGACAGTGGGAGCGAAGATGAGGATGAGGGTGAGAGAAGCAGGCCAGAAGACGGGGCCGCCATCACCAGCAGCGGCAGCAGCGGCCGCCAATTAGGAAGCCGAAGAAGAAAAGGCAGACAATGGAGGAGCTGGAGGCTATTGTCCAGGAGCAGCTGAGGCAGCACGAGCTGAGGGAGCAACAGCAGAAGCAGCAGAAACGGACGGCACATGCAGCCAACACCAACACAGTTGCCGATCCTGCCACTATGCCGCAATCTGCACAGCCAACACATGCCCTGCCCCTGCCCTGCCCCTGCCACTACTATAATTGCCAATAGCCAGACCCACAGCCATCACCAACATCGACAACAGCCAATACATAGACAATCACCAGCCATTCACACAGACAATACCACAATTAACATTAGAGATAATAATGACGCCATAAAAATACAAATACACCCGCCAATACAAACACAACACCACCACCGCCATCACCAATCACAAACACCCCTGCCACTACCACCGACGATGACATCCGGCACGGCGAATTCGGGCATCAGCCCAGCCAGGATCGTGGCTTGAGGATCCTCATCCGAGGACTCTCCCACTCCACGCCGCCGGATTGGATTCCGCAGCAGCATGCTGAATGAGGGGTTCACGGTTCGGTTTGTAAGGGTGATCACCGATCGATTCGATCGCAGCCGTCAATACAACCTATTCGAGGCTGAGATCGCCCCCAAACCGGACCGTGGCCAATACGAGGTGTTGAAGCTGCGACGCCTGGGTGGGAGGCCCATCACGGTTGAGAGACTTGGAGTCTCCCGTGACCCTGCCCAGTGCCATCGATGTCAGGTGTTTGGCCACACCCGCGCATATTGTAGACGCGCTGCAGTTTGCATGAAATGCGCGGGCGGGCACCTGACGACGGAGTGCAGCAAGCCAAGGGCCGTCAATCCCAAATGCGCCAACTGCCAGGGCCAGCACATCAGCTCATACAAAGGATGCCCATCCTACAAGGCAGCCAGGCAGAGGCTCGTGGCCCACAGGGTCGCCAGGGAGGAGGAAGCGTCGCAGACAGCAGCCACAAGCCAAGCCAACAGCGACACCAGCCAATACAACGTCGCCAGCAGCAGCCACATCCACAGCCACTCCATAATCCGCAGCAGCAACGCCAACACCAACCGGATCGGCAGCATCGGCAGCAGCATCGGTATGGCGACCAACATCCCCAGCCATCGACCAGGGGGCGCCAACACCAGAGGGTCCAGCCGATGTAGCCGATCGCGAATGATGCCTCGACGCCACGCCAACACCAGCAGCAGCAGCGGCCAGACGCCCAGTGTGATGGCAGCTGCGCTCAAAACCTGCAATTGTACGTACAGCGTATAACAGAGTTGGAAAGGAGGATCGAACGGATGGCAGAGCAGCTCACCAGATTGGCTGCAGCAGCAGCAGCACGGTTCCAATAGCCGCCAATACAGCAGCAGCAGTGGCCATATCGGACGGTGAGCCGGATATGGACATGGACGACGACAGCCAATGGACCGATGAAGAGCCTTATGAGGACCTAGGTAGGTTTCTAAATGGAGAATCCAGTGGCGACTCCGAAAGCGACGGATTAAACGGCGTCTACTGATTGCGACAAATAGCAGAAGTTTAATGCCAATAAAACCTAAAAATAGAAAAAAACGAGGGGAACGTTGTGAGTTGCTGCGGACACCGCAACTCTACGGCTATACCCGATACTAAGTCAGTATAACTCTCCTCCGGCAGACGCCGCTAATATTAAACGACACGACAAAGAGTGCGTGCGAGAGAGACAGAAAATCAGTCTGAGCGTGACGTCGGGCGCTGCGTAGCCACTGAAAATTTATTTCTTGCTTTTGGCTACAAAAATGATCCGATCTGATCCAGATTCAGCAATCTGATAGATATGGTCATTATCTATGATTCTGCGTTTTTAGTTTTCTCGAATGTGCAAGATTGTGGATGCAACAGATTTTCGTCTTTTGTGGGGGCGAAAAGGGGTAGGGCGAAATTCTGAGATAAACGTTTTATAGTCAGATCTAACAGAAGTGCGGATACCAAATTTGGTTACTCTAGCTTAATAGTCTCTGAGATTTGTGGATGCCCCAGATTTTTCGTCCTTTGCGGGGGCGGAAGGGGGTGTGGCGAAAATTTGGACACGAAACGGTCAAGGTCCGATATCACAGGAGTGTGGATACCAAATTTGGTTGCTCTGGCTCTTATAGGTTCTGAGATCCTTGAACTCATTTTTTGCAATTGACAAAACCGACCATGAAACCTGTGTGCTAGAGAGAGACAGAGCGAGAAAGAATGAAATTGTTTTCTTGATTCTGGCTATAATCATTATACGATCTGGTTCAGATTTTGCACTGTAGAAGATATGGTCATCCTCACCGATTCTGCGTTTTTGGTTTTATCGTATCTTTAAAATGTGGATGCCACAGATTTTCGTCCTTTGTGGGGGCGGAAGTTGGCGGGGCGAAGTTTTGAAATATTTTTTGTAGCAGTGACATATCACAGAAGTCTGGATCCAAAACATCGTTGCTCTAGCTTTTATAGTCTTTGAGCACTAGGCGCTGAAGGGGACGGACGGACGGACGGATGGACGGACGGACGGACGGACGGAACGGGACAGACGGACAGACAGACAGGGCTCAATCGACTCGGCTATTGATGCTGATCAAGAATATATATACTTTATGGGGTCGGTAACGATTCCTTCTGGACGTTACACACATCCACTTTTACCACAAATCTAATATACCCCAATACTCATTTTGAGTATCGGGGTATAATTAAACACAATTAACAACAATCTGCAAATGACCAACAAACATACTCACCTGCTATTAAACCGACAGAGCTGCCCTCCAGCAGCTGCCTCGCCACTCCTGGAACTCTCTTGAGGCATAATGGGCGTAATTTGGAGGCCTCATCAGCAGCACTGCCGTCAATTCAACAGAAGTCCAGAGGCCAGCCACTAAAATACAAAGGAAAACAGTCAATACACGCCAACACGAAAAAAAAAAACGCCCAAAACACACAAAAACACACGTACCTGCCAATCACCAGACAGAGCTGCCCCCACAGCAGCTGCCTCGCCATGAACATCATCAATTTCTGCCAAAGGGGCGGAAAAAGAGGCCTTTTTTTGAACCGATGACGAACGTGGCCGAGGAGGCCAGGGCAACTCTGCTGACAACGCATCCTGGTGGCCGGACCAGCAGCCACAGCCACTAAAACAAACGGCTATTCCAATTTCTCCATTGCCTACTTATCGGTGCTGCTGCCCTCGGACAACTTTCATCTCACTCAATATTGGGGTGAGTGAAAGTGGAACCGGGGTGAGAGCACCGGTAAATGACGATCGGCGATCGGGCCAGTCGAGTTGAGAGGGAGAGTATGGGAGTTGGCGGACATGTGAGAGTACCACCATGAACCTCGTCGCGCACTCTCATCTCGTCCACCCGCTCGAGAGGTCGCGATCGTCGGACGTACGTGCCATAACCGTTTCGTGTCGTTTTTTCGTGTCGCCGTTTTCCGTTTGTCTTGCTGTTGTGCTTTGTTTTCTTTTTTGTGGTGTCTGTCGTGTGCCGTGCCGTGCCGCCCTTCCTCCACCACACCCATTACTTACCTTGACAAACTTTTGTTCCCGTCCACATCGTAAAAAAAAAAGAGAATAAAAGTGCCAATAAATTACATTAAACACAAACACACACAAGAGACTTTTCAATTAAAGAACAACAACAGGCAGCAGATCGCCAACACACAAACAACAGCCAGCCATGACCAGAGGAATGGCCAGACGAGGGACAACCAGACGACACAGCGACGGCGGCAGAGCGGCCCGCAGAGGCGCCTAGCAGCAGCAGCAGCAGCCAACAACACCAACACAAACACCGCCAATAGCAGCAGCAGCAGCAGAGCCCTCGGCGCAGGCGCCAACACCAACGCCCAGCCAATGCAGAGCGCGACGCCACAGCCTTCCATGGAGTGAGTACCCAGCCATTGCATGGCCGATATATCCACGGCCACAGCCACTCCCCCTCGAGCCACATCACAAAAACCGCGCCAAACGCAAAGGGAAGGGCGATGGGACGCCGCTCTCGCTGCCGCTTTTCCCGCCTCTCACGCTCTCGACATACAAAACCGTTCAGGAGTAACGGGAGAGGGAGAAGACGGAGGAGAGCCGGCTAGCCGACGCGCAAGAGCGGAGCGCCAAAACGGCCAACGGCCGCCACACACACACACACGACCGGATCGAACCCGTTGCGTGTCGAACTTGGTTCGAGATCGAGCAGCGGGTCGATCCGAGCCATAGCCCAGTCAGCAACAATACTACGACAAACAGCAGCAACTACACAACCACAATCACAGCAATCCCACCAACACCAAAACGACGCCGCGCCCACATTGACAGTGGGAGCGAAGATGAGGATGAGGGTGAGAGGAAGCAGGCCAGAAGACGGGGCGCGCAATTAGGAAGCCGAAGAAGAAAAGGCAGACAATGGAGGAGCTGGAGGCTATTGTCCAGGAGCAGCTGAGGCAGCACGAGCTGAGGGAGCAACAGCAGAAGCAGCAGAAACGGACGGCACATGCAGCCAACACCAACACAGTTGCCGATCCTGCACTATGCCGCAATCTGCACAGCCAACACATGCCCCTGCCTGCCCCTGCCCCTGCCCCTGCCCTGCCACTACTATAATTGCCAATAGCCAGACCCACAGCCATCACCAACATCGACAACAGCCAATACATAGACAATCACCAGCCATTCACACAGACAATACCACAATTAACAATAGAGATAATAATGACGCATACAAATACAAATACACCCGCCAATACAAACACCAACACCACCACCGCCATCACCATCACAAACACCCTGCCACTACACCGACGATGACATCCGGCACGGCGAATTCGGGCATCAGCCCAGCCAGGAACGTGGCTTGAGGATCCTCATCCCGAGGACTCTCCCACTCCACGCCGCCGGATTGGATTCGCAGCAGCATGCTGAATGAGGGGTTCACGGTTCGGTTTGTAAGGGTGATCACCGATCGATTTGATCGCAGCCGCCAATTCAACCTCTTCGAGGCTGAGATCGCCCCCAAACCGGACCGTGGCCAATGCGGGGTGTTAAAGCTGCGAACGCCTGGGTGGGAGGCCCGTCAACGGTTGAGAGACTTGGAGTCTCCCGTGACCCTGCCCAGTGCCATCGATGTCAGGTGTTTGGACACACCCGCGCATATTGTAGACGCGCTGCAGTTTGCAAAAAAAAAAGAGAACTAAGGTGCCAATAAATACATTAAACACAAACACACAACACACAAGAGACTTTTCAATTAAAAAACAACAAACAGGCAGCAGATCGCCAACACACAAACCAACAGCCAGCCATGACCAGAGGAATGGCCAGACGAGGGTCAACCAGACGACACAGCGACGGCGGCAGAGCGGCCGCAGAGGCGCCTAGCAGCAGCAGCCAACAACACCAACACCGCAATAGCAGCAGCAGCAGCAGAGCCTCGCGCAGGCGCCAACACCAACGCCCCAGCCAATTGCAGAGCGCCGACGCCACAGCCACCCATCGAGTGAGTACCCAGCCATTGCCATGGCCGATATATCCACGGCCACAGCCACTCCCCCTCGAGACCCGTCACAAAAACCGCGCCAACCACAAAGGGAAAGGCCGAAAGACGCCGCTCTCACTGCCACTTTTCCCGCCTCTCACGCTCTTGGACGCACAAAACTGTTCAGGAGTAACGGGAGAGGGAGAAGACGGAGGAGAGCCGGCAAGCCGACGCGCAAGAGCGGAGCGCCAAACGGCCAACGGGCAGCCACACACACACACACGACGGATCTAACCTGTTGCGTGTCGAACCTGGTTTCGAGCTCGAGCAGCGGGTCGATCCGAGCATAGCCCAGCCTGCTCCAATGCCACAAATCCCACCAACACCAAAACGACGCCGCGCCCTCATCGACAGTGGGAGTGATGATGAGGGTGAGGGTGAGAGGAAGCAAGCCAGGCATGAGAGACGGGTGTGACCCAGTGGAGCGGCAACAGGCGCCAGCATCTTGTGTCGTCGTTGGAAATGGCAGCTGTTGGTTCGGATTGGCGTGACGTCACGGCCATGGTCAGGCGGCAGCGTCATCAAAGAAGGCCTCCTTTTCCATCCTTTGGCAGGAAATTGTCATTGTTGATGGCGAGGCAAGCTTCTTGATGGTCAGCTCTGTCTGGTGATTGGCAGGTACGTGTGATTTTTGTGTGTTTTGGCCGTTTTTCGTTGTTGTCCGTATTGACGTCTCTTTCCTTTGTTGCAGTGGCTGTCTCTGGATCGACGATTGGGCACATCAATAGGCGCCGCCCGATCGCATGCTTTCGCGTGCGCTGGCGATTTGGGCCTCCACACTTGGCCCAGACCTCCAGATCGTCGAATGGATCGTGGTCGGTCCACTCGTCGTCATCATCGTCATTAATTGCTTCGCAGTCCATATCGGGGTTCGGATTCCGATATGGCTGCGGCGTCAAAGTGCGTATTGGTGCTGGTCGTGGTGATGGCTGTGTGGATGCTGCTGCTGCTGTTGTTGTCCGTTGTGGCGGCACTCCTCCCGTGCTCTCGTCCTTGCCTGCAGCAGGTTTGTCAGTTTTCGTTGAAATTGCTGGCCAGTTTTTCTTCCAGCTCTCTAATTTTAACCGGCATATCTTTTCAGATTATGGGCACAGCTCCATCGCACTGGGCGCCTGGCTGCTGCTGTAGCTGGGGTTGGCGTGGCGTCGGAGCACGATTTGGGATCGGCTGGACCCTTTGGTATTGGCGCCCCTCGGCCAGTGGCTGGGGATGTTGGTCCCGGACCGCGTTGGCGTTGCTGCTGCGGCTGTGAGTGAGTGGCTGTGTGGGTGGCTGCTGCTGCAACTGTCGCTGTAGTGGCTGCTGGTGACGTTGTGGTGGCTGCTGGATACGATGTGCTGGCTGTTGCTGCTGTATTGGCTGCTGCATTGGCTGTGGCTGTTGCCGTATTGGCTGAGGCTGCTGCTGCTGCCGTCGATGCTCCTGGACAGCGACCCTGTGGGCCAGGAGCCGCTGCCTGGCTGCCTTGTAGGCGCTGCAGCCCTTGTAGGCGCTGATGTGCTGGCCCTGGCAGTTGGCGCACTTGGAGCAACGTTCCTTGGCTTGCTGCACTCCGTCGTCAGGTGCCCCACCCGCGCATTTCATGCAAACTGCAGCGCGTCTACAATATGCGCGGGTGTGGCCAAACACCTGACATCGATGGCAACTGGGCAGGGTCACGGGAGACTCCAAGTCTCTCAACCGTGACGGGCCTCCCACCCAGGCGTCGCAGCTTCAACACCCCGCATTGGCCACGGTCCGGCTTGGGGGCGATCTCAGCCTCAAAGAGATTGAATTGGCGGCTGTGATCGAATCGATCGGTGATTGCCCTTACAAACCGAACCGTGAACCCCTCGTTCAGCATACTGCTGCGAATCCAATCCGGCGGCATGGAGTGGGAGAGTCCTCGATGAGGATCCTCAAGCCACGTTCCTGGCTGGCTGATGCCCGAATTCGCCGTGCCGGATGTCATCGTCGGTGGTAGTGGCAGGGGTGTTTTGTGATGGTGATGGCGGTGGTGGTGTTGGTATTGGTCTTGGCAGGTGTATTTGTAATTGTAATTGCGTTGGCGTCATTATTTGTATTGATATTGTCAGTATTGTCTATGTGTATGGCTGGTGATTGTCTATGTATTGGCCTTTGTCGATGTTGGTGATGACTGTGGTCTGGCTATTGGAATTTATAGTAATGGCAGGGCCATGGGCAGGGGCAGGGGCATGTGTTCGCTGTGCAGATTGCGGCATAGTGGCAGGAGCGGCAACTGTGTTGGTGTTGGCTTTATTTGTTGTCCGTTTCTGCTGCCTCTGTTGTTGCTGCCGCAGCTCGTGCTGCCTCAACTGCTCCCGGACAATAGCCTCTAGCTCTCCAGTGTCTGCCTTTTCTTCTTCGGCTTCCCAATTGGCGGCCGCTGCTGCCGCTGCTGTGATGGCGGCCCCGTCGTCTGGCCTGCTTCCTCTCACCCTCACCTCATCGTCACTCCCCTGTCCGATGAGGGCGCGGCGTCGTTTTGGTGTTGGTGGATTGGTGGTATTTGTGCAGGCTGGGCATTGGCACGGATCGACCCGCTGCTCGAACTCGAACCAGGTTCGACCCGCAACAGGTTCGATCCGGTCGTGTGTGTGTGTGTGGCTGCCCGTTTGGCCGTTTTGGCGCTCCGCTCTTGCGCGTTCGGTTTGCCGGCTCTCCTCCGTCTTCTCCCTCTCCCGTTACTCCCGAACAGTTTTGTATGTCCGAGAGCGTGAGAGGCGGGAAAAGTGGCGTCTTTTCGGCCTTTCCCTTTGTGTTTGGCGGGATTTTGTGATTTGGCAGGGTTGCGGGATTTGCGGTTGGTATTGGCGCTGCTGTTGCTGCTGATGTGATGGGGCTCGAGGGGGAGTGGCTGTGGCCGTGGATATGTCGGCCATGGGAATGGCTGGGTACTCACTCGATGGATGGCTGTGGCGTCGGCGCTCTGCATTGGCTGGGGCGTTGGTTTTGGCGCCTGCGCCGAGGGCTCTGCTGCTGCTGCTGCTATTGGCGGTGTTTGTGTTCGTGTTGTTGGCTGCTGCTGCTGCTGCTAGGGCGCCTCTGCGGGCCGCTCTGCCGCCGTCGCTGTGTCGCTGTGTCGTCTGGTTGTCCCTCGTCTGGCCATTCCTCTGGTCATGGCTGGCTGTTGGTTTGTGTGTTGGCGATCTGCTGCCTGTTTGTTGTTCTTTAATTGAAAAGTCTCTTGTGTGTGTTTGTATTTAATGTATTTATTGGCACCTTAGTTCTCTTTTTTTCTTGTCCATCACAGTTATCTCTTTTAGTTTGTGATGTTTGTGTTGTTTGTAGTGGCACAGGAACTAAAGCTTGTCGGAGATAGTAGTGGGTGGGGTGAAGGAAGGGCTGGAGCGTGGTGGATTGGCGAGGAGCACTTTTCCGCGTTTGGAATGGTCATGTGCAGCGGCGAATGGTGAGGGGGGGGGGGGGGGCGGCGACACAAAATGGCTGCTGCCTGGCTTGGCTTGGCGTCGTCTGGCCTTCACTGTCTTTATTTTTTGGCACCAGAGCACAAATGACACGGCAAACGATAAACGACAAAACAGTCAAAACGACAAACGACACGGGCAACACTGATGGCAACGAACAAACAAACTTGCGATTTTATTTTATTTTAATGGCGGCGGCGATGGTTCAATTTATATACGTCCGACGATCGCGACCTCTCGAGCGGGTGGACGAGATGAGAGTGGCGGACGAGGTTCATGGTGGAACTCTCACATGTCCGCCAACTCCCCCACTCCCACGCCGGTCGTCACTTACCGGTGCTCTCACCCCCGGTTCCACTTTCACTCACCCCAATATTCAGTGAGATGAAAGTAGTCCGAGGGCAGCAGCACCGATAAGTAGGCAATGGAAGATTTGAACGGCCTTCTGTTTCAGTGGCTGTGTGTGTTGTTGTTGGGCAATGGCCCGTGTCTAATGTTTCTCTGTGCTGTGTGAATTGGCTGCTCTGTTGTCAAGGATGGGATGGGATGGGAAGGGGAAAGTTTGCCTGCTCCCGTATAACCGCCCGGATACTTTCAACTTCCGGATCTTACGATCCGGGCGCGAGACGCTCCGAAGAGTCGACCGCATAGCATCTTGTGGGCGGTTGTATTGGCATTGTTGGGGCATTTGGCTGAGTGGCGAAGGATGGCAGTGTTCATTTTATTCCTGCTCAGCCTCATTTAGCATTTAGTGGCATTTGAAGTGGTTGGGGGGTGGGTGAGGAATTGGCTGGGCATAATTGCCGAAGTTGCGACCGATAACACACTGGGCATTGAGAAATGCAATTTGAATTTGTATTGGCTTTTTTGGTGTGTTATCGGTCAAGTCTGGTATTTGCGTGGTATTTTTAGTAATACCACATGTCAGGGGAAATATGGGAATGGCAGATAGGTGGGGAAGAAGAGGAAAAAGGTAATAAAACTAATCAGAAAACTACTAATAATATACAATTAACTACAGAAAAACTACATTAATTTACAAAAACTTATTCCTAATATCACAGGCTAGTAACTAAAACTATGGACAAACTATCTACGGACATGCAAAAACTACAAAAAACAACAGGATTGACATCTACAACAAGAACATTGATGCAGACAAGGTAAAATAAACGATAATTGACATACATTTACACACATATAAACATATTAATTATATTTATTTTATTTCTAACAGGAGGACAACTAAAACGAAGCACCGGCAGGCATAACAAACGCAATGCGAACATTACGCTGTATACCGGCCGGCTCTGTTGTCCCCGCTGTGTGTTGTTTATTGGCTGGTTGTGAGTATTGGCGTGCATCGTGGCAATGATGGTCTTGATGGCAAGCGGCTCTGGTCCGGCCGCCACGTTGCATCTGTCTGTTGGTTAGTGTTGGCTGCTGCACTCGAGGGGCACTGGTCCGGCCACCCAACCTGCATTGTCATCGTGTTGGCATTGGCATCGGTGTGTGATGGCAATGGTCGGAGTTATTGGCGCATCCAAGTGGCGAACTGGTCCGGCCACCAGGATGCGTTATCGATTTAATTGTTGATTGGCCCATCCAAGTGGCTGCTGGTCCGGCCACCAGGATGCGCTGTCGGGTGGATTGGCCTGGCTCCTCGGCCACGTTCTTCGTCAATTTGTAGTTGCGTTTTGAATGGCTGCTGGTCCGGCCACTCAGGTGAGGAGGTGTTTGTTTTGGCTTTTTGATTTTAATTTGCGTTTATTTGCAGGTGCCTTTCGTTGATTTGGATGTTGTTGCTGGCGACCCTTGTCTGATTTGTGTTGGCGTAAGAGACGTTTGCGGGTGAGTATTCGTGTTTATCGGCAGCCTCTCTCCTGTTTCACCTTCTTTTGCAGGATTTGCTGGCGTCCGGCGGCTCAACACCGGGCCATCCCGCCCTCACATAATTGGCATGAGAGACGGGTGCGACCCAGCGGAGCGGCAACAGGCGCCAGCATCTGCGTCGTCGTTGGAAAAATACCACGCAAATACCAGACTATGACCGATAACACACCAAAAAGCCATTTCAAATTTAAAATGCATTTATCAATGCCCAGTGTGTTATCGGTCGCAAATTCGGCAATTTATGCCCAGCCAATTCCTCCCCACCCCCTACCCACTTCAAATGCCACTAAATGCCAAATGCGGTTGAGCAGGAGCAAAATTAACACTGCCAACCTCCGCCACTCTGCCAAACGCCCCAATAAAGCCATTTCAACCGCCCATATGATGCTATGCGGTCGACTCTTCGGAGCGTCACGCGCCCGGATCGAAAGATCCGGAAGTTTACAGTATCCGGGCGGTTATACGGGAGCAGGCATTTATCCCCCCCCCCATCCTATCCCATCCCCCAACAACAGAGCAGCCACTACCCACAGCACAAACATAAGACACTGGCCGCTAACCAACGACAACGACAACACACACAGCCACTAAAACAAACGGCTATTCCAATTCTCCATTGCCTACTTATCGGTGCTGCTGCCCTCGGACCACTTTCATCTCACTCAATATTGGGGTGAGTGAAAGTGGAACCGGGGGTGAGAGCACCGGTAAATGACGATCGGCGATCGGGCCAGTCGAGTTGAGAGGGAGAGTATGGGAGTTGGCGGACATGTGAGAGTACCACCATGAACCTCGTCCGCCACTCTCATCTCGTCCACCCGCTCGAGAGGTCGCGATCGTCGGACGTACGTGCCATAACCGTTTCGTGTCGTTTTTTCGTGTCGCCGTTTTCCGTTGTCTTGCTGTTGTGCTTTGTTTTCTTTTTTGTGGTGTCTGTCGTGTGCCGTGCCGTGCCGCCCTTCCTCCACCACACCCATTACTTACCTTGACAAACTTTTGTTCCCGTCCACATCGTAAAAAAAAAAGAGAATAAAAGTGCCAATAAATTACATTAAACACAAACACACACAAGAGACTTTTCAATTAAAGAACAACAAACAGGCAACAGATCGCCAACACACAAACCAACAGCCAGCCATGACCAGAGGAATGGCCAGACGAGGGACAACCAGACGACACAGCGACGGCGGCAGAGCGGCCCGCAGAGGCGCCCTAGCAGCAGCAGCAGCAGCCAACAACACCAACACAAACACCGCCAATAGCAGCAGCAGCAGCAGAGCCCTCGGCGCAGGCGCCAACACCAACGCCCCAGCCAATGCAGAGCGCCGACGCCACAGCTACCCATCGAGTGAGTACCCAGCCATTGCCATGGCCGATATATCCACGGCCACAGCCACTCCCCCCTCGAGCCACATCACAAAAACCGCGCCAAACGCAAAGGGAAGGGCCGATGGGACGCCGCTCTCGCTGCCGCTTTTCCCGCCTCTCACGCTCTCGGACATACAAAACCGTTCAGGAGTAACGGGAGAGGGAGAAGACGGAGGAGAGCCGGCTAGCCGACGCGCAAGAGCGGAGCGCCAAAACGGCCAACGGGCCGCCACACACACACACACGACCGGATCGAACCCGTTGCGTGTCGAACTTGGTTCGAGATCGAGCAGCGGGTCGATCCGAGCCATAGCCCAGTCAGCAACAATACTACGACAAACAGCAGCAACTACACAACCACAATCACAGCCAATCCCACCAACACCAAAACGACGCCGCGCCCTCATTGACAGTGGGAGCGAAGATGAGGATGAGGGTGAGAGGAAGCAGGCCAGAAGACGGGGCCGCCAATTAGGAAGCCGAAGAAGAAAAGGCAGACAATGGAGGAGCTGGAGGCTATTGTCCAGGAGCAGCTGAGGCAGCACGGGCTGAGGGAGCAACAGCAGAAGCAGCAGAAACGGACGGCACATGCAGCCAACACCAACACAGTTGCCGATCCTGCCACTATGCCGCAATCTGCACAGCCAACACATGCCCCTGCCCCTGCCCCTGCCACTACTATAATTGCCAATAGCCAGACCCACAGCCATCACCAACATCGACAACAGCCAATACATAGACAATCACCAGCCATTCACACAGACAATACCACAATTAACAATAGAGATAATAATGACGCCAATACAAATACAAATACACCCGCCAATACAAACACCAACACCACCACCACCACCGCCATCACCATCACAAACACCCCTGCCACTACCACCGACGATGACATCCGGCACGGCGAATTCGGGCATCAGCCCAGCCAGGAACGTGGCTTGAGGATCCTCATCCGAGGACTCTCCCACTCCACGCCGCCGGATTGGATTCGCAGCAGCATGCTGAATGAGGGGTTCACGGTTCGGTTTGTAAGGGTGATCACCGATCGATTTGATCGCAGCCGCCAATTCAACCTCTTCGAGGCTGAGATCGCCCCCAAACCGGACCGTGGCCAATGCGGGGTGTTAAAGCTGCGACGCCTGGGTGGGAGGCCCGTCACGGTTGAGAGACTTGGAGTCTCCCGTGACCCTGCCCAGTGCCATCGATGTCAGGTGTTTGGCCACACCCGCGCATATTGTAGACGCGCTGCAGTTTGCAAAAAAAAAAGAGAACTAAGGTGCCAATAAATACATTAAACACAAACACACACACACAAGAGACTTTTCAATTAAAAACAACAAACAGGCAGCAGATCGCCAACACACAAACCAACAGCCAGCCATGACCAGAGGAATGGCCAGACGAGGGTCAACCAGACGACACAGCGACGGCGGCAGAGCGGCCCGCAGAGGCGCCCTAGCAGCAGCAGCCAACAACACCAACACCAACACCGCCAATAGCAGCAGCAGCAGCAGAGCCCTCGGCGCAGGCGCCAACACCAACGCCCCAGCCAATGCAGAGCGCCGACGCCACAGCCACCCATCGAGTGAGTACCCAGCCATTGCCATGGCCGAGATATCCACGGCCACAGCCACTCCCCCCTCGAGACCCGTCACAAAAACCGCGCCAACCACAAAGGGAAAGACCGAAAAGACGCCGCTCTCACTGCCACTTTTCCCGCCTCTCACGCTCTTGGACGCACAAAACTGTTCAGGAGTTCAGAGGGAGAAGACGGAGGAGAGCCGGCAAGCCGACGCGCAAGAGCGGAGCGCCAAAACGGCCAACGGGCAGCCACACACACACACACGACCGGATCGAACCTGTTGCGTGTCGAACCTGGTTCGAGCTCGAGCAGCGGGTCGATCCGAGCCATAGCCCAGCCTGCTCCAATGCCACAAATCCCACCAACACCAAAACGACGCCGCGCCCTCATCGACAGTGGGAGTGATGATGAGGGTGAGGGTGAGAGGAAGCAGGCCAGGCATGAGAGACGGGTGTGACCCAGTGGAGCGGCAACAGGCGCCAGCATTTGTGTCGTCGTTGGAAATGGCAGCTGTTGGTTCGGATTGGCGTGACGTCACGGCCATGGTCAGGCGGCAGCGTCATCAAAGAAGGCCTCCTTTTCCATCCCTTTGGCAGGAAATTGTCATTGTTGATGGCGAGGCAGCTTCTTGATGGTCAGCTCTGTCTGGTGATTGGCAGGTACGTGTGATTTTTGTGTGTTTTGGCCGTTTTTCGTTGTTGTCCGTATTGACGTCTCTTTCCTTTGTTGCAGTGGCTGTCTCTGGATCGACGATTGGGCACATCAATAGGCGCCGCCCGATCGCATGCTTTCGCGTGCGCTGGCGATTTGGGCCCTCCACACTTGGCCCAGACCCTCCAGATCGTCGAATGGATCGTGGTCGGTCCACTCGTCGTCATCATCGTCATTAATTGCTTCGCAGTCCATATCGGGTTCGGATTCCGATATGGCTGCGGCGTCAAAGTGCGTATTTGGTGCTGGTCGTGGTGATGGCTGTGTGGATGCTGCTGCTGCTGTTGTTGTCCGTTGTGGCAGCACTCCTCCCGTGCTCTCGTCCCTTGCCTGCAGCAGGTTTGTCAGTTTCGTTGAAATTGCTGCCAGTTTTTCTTCCAGCTCTCTAATTTTACCGGCATATCTTTTCAGATTATGGGCACAGCTCCCATCGCACTGGGCGCCTGGCTGCTGCTGTAGCTGGGGTTGGCGTGGCGTCGGAGCACGATTTGGGATCGGCTGGACCCTTTGGTATTGGCGCCCCTCGGCCAGTGGCTGGGGATGTTGGTCGCGATGCTGTAGCTGTTGCCGATGCTGCCGACCCGGACCGCGTTGGCGTTGCTGCTGCGGCTGTGAGTGGAGTGGCTGTGTGGGTGGCTGCTGCTGCAACTGTCGCTGTAGTGGCTGCTGGTGACGTTGTGGTGGCTGCTGGATACGATGTGCTGGCTGTTGCTGCTGTATTGGCTGCTGCATTGGCTGTGGCTGTTGCCGTATTGGCTGAGGCTGCTGCTGCTGCCGTCGATGCTCCTGGACAGCGACCCTGTGGGCCAGGAGCCGCTGCCTGGCTGCCTTGTAGGCGCTGCAGCCCTTGTAGGCGCTGATGTGCTGGCCCTGGCAGTTGGCGCACTTGGGAGCAACGTTCCTTGGCTTGCTGCACTCCGTCGTCAGGTGTCCACCCGCGCATTTCATGCAAACTGCAGCGCGTCTACAATATGCGCGGGTGTGGCCAAACACCTGACATCGATGGCACTGGGCAGGGTCACGGGAGACTCCAAGTCTCTCAACCGTGACGGGCCTCCCACCCAGGCGTCGCAGCTTTAACACCTCGTATTGGCCACGGTCCGGTTTGGGGGCGATCTCAGCCTCAAAGAGATTGAATTGGCGGCTGTGATCGAATCGATCGGTGATTGCCCTTACAAACCGAACCGTGAACCCCTCGTTCAGCATACTGCTGCGAATCCAATCCGGCGGCATGGAGTGGGAGAGTCCTCGGATGAGGATCCTCAAGCCACGTTCCTGGCTGGGCTGATGCCCGAATTCGCCGTGCCGGATGTCATCGTCGGTGGTAGTGGCAGGGGTGTTTGTGATGGTGATGGCGGTGGTGGTGTTGGTATTGGTCTTGGCAGGTGTATTTGTAATTGTAATTGCGTTGGCGTCATTATTTGTATTGATATTGTCAGTATTGTCTATGTGTATGGCTGGTGATTGTCTATGTATTGGCCTTTGTCGATGTTGGTGATGACTGTGGGTCTGGCTATTGGCATTTATAGTAGTGGCAGGGGCATGGGCAGGGGCAGGGGCATGTGTTCGCTGTGCAGATTGCGGCATAGTGGCAGGAGCGGCAACTGTGTTGGTGTTGGCTGTATTTGTTGTCCGTTTCTGCTGCCTCTGTTGTTGCTGCCGCAGCTCGTGCTGCCTCAACTGCTCCCGGACAATAGCCTCTAGCTCCTCCAGTGTCTGCCTTTTCTTCTTCGGCTTCCCAATTGGCGGCCGCTGCTGCCGCTGCTGGTGATGGCGGCCCCGTCGTCTGGCCTGCTTCCTCTCACCCTCACCCTCATCGTCACTCCCACTGTCGATGAGGGCGCGGCGTCGTTTTGGTGTTGGTGGGATTGGTGGTATTTGTGCAGGCTGGGCATTGGCACGGATCGACCCGCTGCTCGAACTCGAACCAGGTTCGACCCGCAACAGGCTGGATCCGGTCGTGTGTGTGTGTGTGGCTGCCCGTTGGCCGTTTTGGCGCTCCGCTCTTGCGCGTCGGTTTGCCGGCTCTCCTCCGTCTTCTCCCTCTCCCGTTACTCCCGAACAGTTTTGTATGTCCGAGAGCGTGAGAGGCGGGAAAAGTGGCGTCTTTTCGGCCTTTCCCTTTGTGTTTGGCGGGATTTTGTGATTTGGCAGGGTTGCGGGATTTGCGGTTGGTATTGGCGCTGCTGTTGCTGCTGATGTGATGGCTGGGTACTCACTCGATGGATGGCTGTGGCGTCGGCGCTCTGCATTGGCTGGGGCGTTGGTTTTGGCGCCTGCGCCGAGGGCTCTGCTGCTGCTGCTGCTATTGGCGGTGTTTGTGTTGGTGTTGTTGGCTGCTGCTGCTGCTGCTAGGGCGCCTCTGCGGGCCGCTCTGCCGCCGTCGCTGTGTCGTCTGGTTGTCCCTCGTCTGGCCATTCCTCTGGTCATGGCTGGCTGTTGGTTTGTGTGTTGGCGATCTGCTGCCTGTTTGTTGTTCTTTAATTGAAAAGTCTCTTGTGTGTGTTTGTATTTAATTTATTTATTGGCACCTTAGTTCTCTTTTTTTCTTGTCCATCACAGTTATCTCTTTTAGTTTGTGATGTTTGTGTTGTTTGTAGTGGCACAGGAACTAAAGCTTGTCGGAGATAGTAGTGGGTGGGGTGAAGGAAGGGCTGGAGCGTGGTGGATTGGCGAGGAGCACTTTTCCGCGTGTGGAATGGTCATGTGCAGCGGCGAATGGTGAGGGGGGGGGGCGGCGACACAAAATGGCTGCTGCCTGGCTTGGCTTGGCGTCGTCTGGCCTTCACTGTCTTTATTTTTTGGCACCAGAGCACAAATGACACGGCAAACGATAAACGACAAAACAGTCAAAACGACAAACGACACGGGCAACACTGATGGCAACGAACAAACAAACTTGCGATTTTATTTTATTTTAATGGCGGCGGCGATGGTTCAATTTATATACGTCCGACGATCGCGACCTCTCGAGCGGGTGGACGAGATGAGAGTGGCGGACGAGGTTCATGGTGGAACTCTCACATGTCCGCCAACTCCCCCACTCCCACGCCGGTCGTCACTTACCGGTGCTCTCACCCCCGGTTCCACTTTCACTCACCCCAATATTCAGTGAGATGAAAGTAGTCCGAGGGCAGCAGCACCGATAAGTAGGCAATGGAAGATTTGAACGGCCTTCTGTTTCAGTGGCTGTGTGTGTTGTTGTTGGGCAATGGCCCGTGTCTAATGTTTCTCTGTGCTGTGTGAATTGGCTGCTCTGTTGTCAAGGATGGGATGGGATGGGAAGGGGAAAGTTTGCCTGCTCCCGTATAACCGCCCGGATACTTTCAACTTCCGGATCTTACGATCCGGGCGCGAGACGCTCCGAAGAGTCGACCGCATAACATCTTGTGGGCGGTTGTATTGGCATTGTTGGGGCATTTGGCTGAGTGGCGAAGGATGGCAGTGTTCATTTTATTCCTGCTCAGCCTCATTTAGCATTTAGTGGCATTTGAAGTGGGTGGGGGGTGGGTGAGGAATTAGCTGGGCATAATTGCCGAAGTTGCGACCGATAACACACTGGGCATTGAGAAATGCAATTTGAATTTGTATTGGCTTTTTTGGTGTGTTATCGGTCAAGTCTGGTATTTGCGTGGTATTTTTAGTAATACCACATATCAGGGGAAATATGGGAATGGCAGATAGGTGGGGAAGAAGAGGAAAAAGGTAATAAAACTAATCAGAAAACTACTAATAATATACAATTAACTACAGAAAAACTACATTAATTTACAAAAACTTATTCCTAATATCACAGGCTAGTAACTAAAACTATGGACAAACTATCTACGGACATGCAAAAACTACAAAAAACAACAGGATTGACATCTACAACAAGAACATTGATGCAGACAAGGTAAAATAAACGATAATTGACATACATTTACACACATATAAACATATTAATTATATTTATTTTATTTCTAACAGGAGGACAACTAAAACGAAGCACCGGCCGGCATAACAAACGCAATGCGAACATTACGCTGTATACCGGCCGGCTCTGTTGTCCCCCTGTGTGTTGTTTATTGGCTGGTTGTGAGTATTGGCGTGCATCGTGGGCAATGATGGTCTTGATGGCAAGCGGCTCTGGTCCGGCCGCCCACGTTGCATCTGTCTGTTGGTTAGTGTTGGCTGCTGCACTCGAGGGGCACTGGTCCGGCCACCCAACTGCATTGTCATCGTGTTGGCATTGGCATCGGTGTGTGATGGCAATGGTCGGAGTTATTGGCCGCATCCAAGTGGCGAACTGGTCCGGCCACCAGGATGCGTTGTCGATTTTAATTGTTGATTGGCCGCATCCAAGTGGCTGCTGGTCCGGCCACCCAGGATGCGCTGTCGGGTGGATTGGCCTGGCCTCCTCGGCCACGTTCTTCGTCAATTTGTAGTTGCGTTTTGAATGGCTGCTGGTCCGGCCACTCAGGTGAGGAGGTGTTTGTTTTGGCTTTTTGATTTTAATTTGCGTTTATTTGCAGGTGCCTTTAGTTGATTTGGATGTTGTTGCTGGCGACCCTTGTCTGATTTGTGTTGGCGTAAGAGACGTTTGCGGGTGAGTATTCGTGTTTATCGGCAGCCTCTCTCCTGTTTTACCTTCTTTTGCAGGATTTGCCGGCGTCCGGCGGCTCAACACCGGGCCATCCCGCCCTCACATAATTGGCATGAGAGACGGGTGCGACCCAGCGGAGCGGCAACAGACGCCAGCATCTGCGTCGTCGTTGGAATGGCTGTTGTCTGATTGGAGTGGCGTGACGTCATTGTGATGGTCGGTGGCAGCGTCATCAGAAAGGGGCCTCATATTCCTCCCATTTGGCAGGAAATTGTTGATGTTGATGGCGAGGCAGCTTCTTGTTGGTCAGCTCTGTCTGGTGATTGGCAGGTAAGTGTGGATTTTGTGTGTTTTGGCCGTTTTTCGTTGTTGTCCGTATTGACGTCTTTTTATACCCGATACTCAAAATGAGTATTGGGGTATATTAGATTTGTGGTAAAAGTGGATGTGTGTAACGTCCAGAAGGAATCGTTTCCGACCCCATAAAGTATATATATTCTTGATCAGCATCAATAGCCGAGTCGATTGAGCCCTGTCTGTCTGTCCGTCTGTCCGTCCGTCCGTCCGTCCGTCCGTCCGTCCCCTTCAGCGCCTAGTGCTCAAAGACTATAAGATCTAGAGCAACGATGTTTTGGACCCAGACTTCTGTGATATGTCACTGCTACAAAAATATTTCAAAACTTGGCCCCGCCCACTTCCGTCTCCACAAAGGACGAAAATCTGTGGCATCCACATTTTTAAAGATACGATAAAACCAAAAACGCAGAATCGTAGAGGAGACTATATGTTCTAGAGTGTTAAATGTCAACTAGATCGTATAATTATTATAGCCAGCATCAAGAAAACAATTTCATTCTTTCTCGCTCTGTCTCTCTCTAACACACAGGTTTCATGGTCGGCTTTGCCAATTGCAAAATATGAGTTCAAGGATCTCAGAACCTATAAGAGCCAGAGCAACCAAATTTGGTATTCACACTCCTGTGATATCGGACCTTGACCGTTTCGTGTCCAAATTTCGCCACACCCCTTCCGCCCCCGCAAAGGACGAAAATCTGGGGCATCCACAAATCTCAGAGACTATTAAGGCTAGAAAAACCAAATTTGGTATCCGCACTTCTGTTAGATCTGACTATAAAACGTATATCTCAGAATTTCGCCCCACTCTCCGCCCCCACAAAGGACGATAATCTGTTGCATCCACAATATTGCACATTCGAGAAAACTAAAAACGCAGAATCATAGATAATGACCATATCTATCAGATTGCTGAATCTGGATCAGATCAGATCATTTTTATAGCCAAAAGGAACAAATCAATTTGCACTGGCTACGCAGCCCCCGACGTCACGCTCAGACTGATTTTCCGTCTCTCTCGCACGCACTCCTTGTCGTGTCGTTTAATATTAGCGGCGTCTGCCGGAGGAGAGCCATACTGACTTAGTATCGGGTATAACTGTAGAGTTGCGGTCTCCGCAGCAACTCACAACGTTCCCCCTCGTTTCCTTTGTTGCAGTGGCTGTCTCTGGATCAACGATTGGGCGCATTAACAGGCACCGCCCGATCGCATGCTTTCGCGTGCGCTGGCGATTTGGGCCCTCCACACTTGGCCCAGACCCTCCAGATCGTCGAATGGATCGTGGTCCATTCGTCGTCATGTTCGTCGTCAATTGCTTCGCAGTCCATATCGGATTCGGAGTCCGATATGGCTGCGGCGTCATGGTGCGTATTTGCAGTTGGTCGTGGTGATGGCTGTGTGGATGCTGCTGCTGCTGTTTTTGTCTGAAGTGGCGGCACTCCTCCCGTGCTCTCGTCCCTTGCCTGCAGCAGGTTTGTCAATTTCGTCAAAATTGCTGACGGCTTGTCCTCCAGCTCTTTAATTTTTACGGCATATCTTTTCAGGATATGGGCACAGCTCCCATCGCACTGGGCGCCAGGCTGCTGCTGTAGCTGGGGTTGGCGTGGCGTCGGAGCACGATTTGGGATCGGCTGCATCGACAGGACCCTGTGGTGTTGGCGCCCCTCGGCCAGTGGCTGGGGATGTTGGTCGCGATGCTGTAGCTGTTGCCGATGCTGCCGACCCGGACCGCGTTGGCGTTGCTGCTGCGGCTGTGGGTGGAGTGGCTGTGTGGGTGGCTGCTGCTGCAACTGTCGCTGTAGTGGCTGCTGGTGACGTTGTGATGGCTGCTGGAGACGATGTGCTGGCTGTTGCTGCTGTATTGGCTGCTGCATTTGCTGTGGCTGTTGCCGTAGTGGCTGAGGCTGCTGCTGCTGCCGTCGATGCTCCTGGACAGCGACCCTGTGGGCCAGGAGCCGCTGCCTGGCTGCCTTGTAGGCGCTGCAGCCCTTGTAGGCGCTGATGTGGGCGCCTTGGCAGTTGGCGCATTTGGGATTGACGGCCCTTGGCTTGCTGCACTCCGTCGTCTGATGTCCACCCGCGCATTTCATGCAGACAGCAGCTCGTCTACAATATGCGCGGGTGTGGCCAAACACCTGACATCGATGGCACTGGGCAGGGTAACGGGAGACTCCAAGTCTCTCAACCGTGACGGGCCTCCCACCCAGGCGTCGCAGCTTCAACACATCGAATTGACCACGGTCCGGTTTGGGGGCGATCTCAGCCTCGAAGAGGTTGTATTGGCGGCTGCGATCGAATCGATCGGTGATCGCCCGAGTAAACCGGACCGTGTACCCCTCGGCCTGCATACAGTCCCGGAACCAGTCAGAGGGCGTGGAATGGGGAAGACCTCGGATGAGGATCCTCAAGCCTCTGTCCTCCACAGGCTGATGCCCGAACTCGCCGTGCCGGATGTCATTGGCAATGGCAAGGGTGTGTGTATTGGGAGTGGCAGTAGTTGTGTTGGTGTTGGTATTGGCGATGGTGCTGGTGTGAGTGGCGGTGACGGTGTTGGTGTTTGTATTTGTGTTTTGTGTTTGCTGCCGCTGCTGGTGATGGCGGCCCCGTCGTCTAGCCTGCTTCCTCCCACCCTCACCCTCATCGTCACTCCCACTGTCGATGAGGGCGCGGTGTCGTTTTGGTGTTGGTGGGATTTGTGGCATTGGAGCAGGCTGGGCTATGGCTCGGATCGACCCGCTGCTCGAGCTCGAACCAGGTTCGACACGCAACAGGTTCGATCCGGTCGTGTGTGTGTGTGTTGCTGCCCGTTGGCCGTTTTGGCGCTCCGCTCTTGCGCGTCGGCTTGCCGGCTCTCCTCCGTCTTCTCCCTCTCCCGTTACTCCTGAACAGTTTTGTGCGTCCAAGAGCGTGAGAGGCGGGAAAAGTGGCAGTGAGAGCGGCGTCTTTTCGGTCTTTCTCTTTGTGGTTGGCGCGGTTTTTGTGACGGGTCTCGAGGGGGGAGTGGCTGTGGCCGTGGATATATCGGCCATGGCAATGGCTGGGTACTCACTCGATGGAAGGCTGTGACGTCGGCGCTCTGCATTGGCTGGGGCGTTGGTGTTGGCGCCTGCGCCGAGGGCTCTGCTGCTGCTGCTGCTATTGGCGGTGTTGGTGTTGGTGTTGTTGGCTGCTGCTGCTGCTGCTAGGGCGCCTCTGCGGGCCGCTCTGCCGCCGTCGCTGTGTCGTCTGGTTGACCCTCGTCTGGCCATTCCTCTGGTCATGGCTGGCTGTTGGTTTGTGTGTTGGCGATCTGCTGCCTGTTTGTTGTTTTTTAATTGAAAAGTCTCTTGTGTGTGTGTGTTTAATGTATTTATTGGCACTTTTATTCTCTTTTTGGTTTGTGATGTGGACGGGAGCAAAAGTTTGTCAAGGTAAGTAATGGGTGTGGTGGAGGAAGGGCGGCACGGCACGGCACGGCACACGACAGACACCACAAAAAGAAAACAGGGCAACACAGAAAAAAAACGTCAATGGCGACACGGCACAGATCGATAGATCATGTTCACCGAAAAGGGAATCTTTCCCATAGGCGATGGCCTTTTGGATGTAGATGCCGAACGCTTTAACGGATTGCTCGTGTCGCATGACATCAACGAGATCTACGAGGTGGAACAGACGCCGTTTGCCAGGGGCAAATTCGCCGCCGTTCGCCGTGCCATTCACAAGAACACGGGCTCCCATTTCGCGGCAAAGTTCTTGAAGCGACGCCGACGCGCACAGAGCAGCGACAAGGAGATCAAACACGAGATCGCCGTCCTAATACTCTGCGAGGGCGAGGAGAACATTGTCAATCTGAATGCGGTGCACGAGACCCGTTCGGACACAGCCCTGCTGCTGGAACTGGCCACTGGTGGCGAGCTGCAGACCATACTGGACAACGAGGAGTGCCTGACAGAGGCCCAGGCCCGCCACTGCATGCGAGAGGTGCTGAAGGCTCTCAAGTTTCTCCACGACCGATCCATTGCCCACCTGGACCTCAAGCCACAGAACATTTTGCTCGCCGGCGAGCGTATAGAAGATGGCCTCAAGCTCTGTGACTTTGGGATCTCGCGCGTTGTGTGCGAGGGCATCAATGTCCGCGAGATGGCCGGCACACCCGACTACGTGGCCCCCGAGGTGCTCCAGTACGAGCCACTCTCCCTGCTGACGGACATCTGGTCCGTAGGCGTTCTCACCTATGTCTTGCTCTCCGGCTTCTCGCCCTTTGGCGGGAACACCAAGCAGGAGACCTTCCTCAATATCTCGCAGTGTGCGCTCACCTTTCCGGACAACCTATTCGGTGGCGTCTCGCCAGTGGCCATCGATTTCATACGCCGCGCATTGCGAATTAAGCCAAACGATCGCATGAGTGCCGCTGGATGCGTGGAACATGTCTGGCTGAAGGATGAGAGCTCGATGGATAGACAAATGTATCTGCAGGCTCAGAGCGATGCTGAAGAGGAAGAGGAGGAGGAAGAAGACGACCTTGAGGATGAGGAAGTGGAGGAGCCAGTGGCCGAGGAGAAGGCAGAGGAGCAGGAACAGCAACAGCAGTCACAGGAACAACAAAAGCAACAGAAGCCAAGCAGTGGCAGCAACAAACCCACGCACAATGGCCACCATCGGGCCCACAGCAATGGGAGCAGTAGCAGCATCTCAAAAATACCCATTGCCACCGGGAAGCTCCTGGGAAGCCCCATAAGCAGCACCAGCACCAGCACCAGCACAGAGACAACGACAGCCATACACACGCTGACCAGCAATGGACACGGACAGAGCAACACGGTCTGCCTGTCCGCCAAGCCCACTCAGATCGTGACACCCACACGTCGAGCCTCCGACTCGGACAAGGAGAACACATACACGGCGACATTTGTGAAGAAGCCCCCGGTGCAGGCCCCCGCGACAGCAGCACGAATGAACAGCATTCGCCGCGCCTCCGACCCGCTGATGGCCGTCTATAAGAAGCAGCCACAGAACAGCGGCGCCAACAGCAATAGTTCCAGCAGCAACAGCAACAATCCCAGCCCCGGCAGCAGTCCCAGCTCGGGCAGCACGGCCACCCTGCTCCTGAATAGCCATCGCCTGGCGTCCGCGTCCGCGTCCGGGCCAGCCAGCACGGTCGCCAGCACCGCTGTAGCCTCAAGCAGCAGCACCAAAGCTACTGCCACTGCCCACCATCTGCACCACCACCACATGCACCACGACAACACGAAAAACGGCCAAAACACATGAAATCCACACTTACCTGCCAATCACCAGACAGAGCTGCCCAGCAGGAAGCTGCCTCGCCATCAACACTGACAATTCCTGCCAAAGGGAAGGAAAAGGAGGCCCCTTTCTGATGACGCTGCCGCCTGACCATGGCCGTGACGTCACGCCACTCCAAACATACAGCTGCCATTTCCAACGACGACGCAGATGCTGGCGCCTGTTGCCGCTCCACTGGGTCGCACCCGTCTCTCATGCCAATTATGTGAGGGCGGGATGGCCTGGTGTTGAGCCGCCGGACGCCAGCAAATCCTGCAAAAGAAGAAGGAGAATCAGGAGAGAGGCTGCCAATAAACACATATACTCACCTGCAAACGCCTCTCACGCCAACACAAACCAGACAAGGGTCGCCAGCAACAGCATCCAAACGCCGACAAGTACCTGCAAATAAACACAAATTAAAATCACACGCCAAAGCAAACACCTCCTCAACTGGGTGGCCGGACCACCAGCCACTCGGATGCGGCCAACAACAATACAATCGACAACGTATCCTGGTGGCCGGACCAGCAGCCACTTGGATGCGGCCAATATCACGATTCGTTGGCATCACTTTTCGATGCCAATGCCAACACACTGGACAATGCATCTTCGGGTGGCCGGACCAGTGCCACTCGGTCTGCTGCACCAAACCAACAGACAGATGCAACGTGGGCGGCCGGACCAGAGCCGCTCGCCATCAACACCATCATTGCCCACGATGCACGCCAATACTCACAACCAGCCAGCCAATAAACAACACACAGGGGGACAACAGAGCCGGCCGGTATACGGCGTAATGTTCGCATTGCGTTTGTTATGCCGGCCGGTGCTTCGTTGTAGTTGTCCTCCTGTTAGAAATAAAATAAATATAATTAATATGTTTATATGTTGTAAATGTATGTCAATTATCGTTTATTTTACCTTGTCTGCATCAATGTATTTGTTGTAGATGTCAATCCTGTTGTTTCTGTAGTTTTTGCATGTCCGTAGATAGTTTGTCCATAGTTTTAGTACTTGCCTGTGATATTAGGAATAAGTTTTTGTAAATTAATGTAGTTTTCTGTAGATAATTGTATATTTTTCGTAGTTTTCTAATTAGTTTTACCTTCTTACTCTTCTTCCCAACCTATCTGCCATTCCCATAATTCCCCTTGACACGTGGTATTACCAAAAATACCACGCAAATACCAGACTATGACCGATAACACACCAAAAAGCCATTTCAAATTTAAAATGCATTTATCAATGCCCAGTGTGTTATCGGTCGCAAATTCGGCAATTTATGCCCAGCCAATTCCTCCCCACCCCCTACCCACTTCAAATGCCTATAAATGCCAAATGCGGTTGAGCAGGAGCAAAATTAACACTGCCAACCTCCGCCACTCTGCCAAACGCCCCAATAAAGCCATTTCAACCGCCCATATGATGCTATGCGGTCGACTCTTCGGAGCGTCACGCGCCCGGATCGAAAGATCCGGAAGTTTACAGTATCCGGGCGGTTACACGGGAGCAGGCATTTATCCCCCCCCCCCCCATCCTATCCCATTCCCCAACAACAGAGCAGCCACTACACACAGCACAAACATAAGACACTGGCCGCTAACCAACGACAACGACAACACACACAACCACTAAAACAAACGGCTATTCCAATTCTCCATTGCCTACGTATCGGTGCTGCTGCCCTCGGACCACTTTCATCTCACTCAATATTGGGGTGAGTGAAAGTGGAACCGGGGGTGAGAGCACCGGTAAATGACGATCGGCGATCGGGCCATTCGAGTGTGGAGGAGAGAGTATGGGAGTTGGCGGACATGTGAGAGTTCCACCATGAACCTCGTCCGCCACTTTCATCTCGTCCACCCGCTCGAGAGGTCGCGATCTTCGGACGTGCCAGAACCGTTTCGTGTCGTGTCGCTTTTTTCGTTGTTCTGTGCCGTGTCGCCATTGACATTTTCTTTTTCTTTGTTGCCCTGTTTTCTTTTGTGGTGTCTGTTGTGTGCCGTGCCGTGCCGTGCCGCCCTTCCTCCACCACACCCATTAATTACCTTGACAAACTTTTGTTCCCGTCCACATCATAAAACAAAAAAGAATAAAAGTGCCAATAAATACATTAAACACAAACACACACACACAAGAGACTTTTCAATTAAAAACAACAAACAGGCAGCAGATCGCCAACACACAAACCAACAGCCAGCCATGACCAGAGGAATGGCCAGACGAGGGTCAACCAGACGCCACAGCGACGGCGGCAGAGCGGCCCGCAGAGGCGCCCTAGCAGCAGCAGCTGTAGCGTGTCATCTACGCACAGGCTAGCTGTCATTCAGCGAAGGGAAGCACACGCTTTGGGTTTCCGGCCTCTGCTCGTCGGCTATTGGAGTGATGTTCTTGCCCCCCTCCTGCTGGTGGCCTATACGCATTATACCGCGAATGAAGTAGCGTGTCACGACGAAAATGCTTAACCGGGAGACACTGTTTATCCCTGAATAGAATTGTGGATGTGTGCTGGAAAGGTATCTCAACTCCGCCTCTGGTGTTGTCGAGGTCGTGTCGCCCACCCTACCATGGCCATTCCAAACCGTTCGATTTAATGACGGAATGGCCCCTTTGTCCGGGGCGTCCTACATGGGGAATTTGCCAGCGAAAGCAAAGCGGTAGATTAATACATTATAAAGTTTATTCACTTACTGGCTAAAACACTAACATTACCCGCAGATACCATAATATAATCACCCACATTAAAAGAGTAGCTAAATGAAATATATGTATAAAAATTCCTACAAATACTTGGCTATGTGTCATACAAACGATATACTAAATAAGTCCGAAATGGACAAACTAACTTGCTTGCTGACTCCGTAATGTTACGAAACCAATTCGAGTGGGCACTTCTCCCTCTCACTCACCGACCGGCCCTAGTTCCCTTGTTTCAAGTTGTATTTATTAATAATAGAATTTAAGTCCACTCATACCTTTTCTCCGGTTTATGGCTCCATCGGCGAAAGCGCTTTCCTCGATGAATACCTAAAGCTGCTGTGGTGGAAGAACACTTAAATGGGCACAAGGTTGGGGGAAATCATATTTGCAGATCGGCGAGAGTCACGAGAAGCCACTACCGGAATCAAATCTAAATCTCTCCTAATTAACTCCGCACAGAAATCATAATTAATTACACATTTACAAACACGAATACAATTACTCCGTCAATCCGTTGCTTCCTCTTTTTTTTCTATTCTCTTTCTCCCGACGGTTATCTATGTTTCCTTTCCACCTCCTGGGCGAACGGGAACAGCTCAAATTCTTTCCCCTGCTTCTGCAGGTGAAAGGTACGCGAAAGCAAAGAAAAAGGCCAAACGGCCAATCTCCGACGGTGCTAGATTAACACTTTCTCTTCGCCGATCTGCTCGCGACCAAGGGACGGGCCCTCCTTATCTACCGCGTCGCTTGGGGGGACCGAGCGCTCCCTAAATGTCTTCTCCCTCTGCTTCCACGCTCGCTTCTCCGATGGCTGAGCGCTTTCCAGACAATCCCAAAGGTTTAAACGCCACTTTGTTAGGCTTGCGGCTGCTGTTGTTTGCTGGCGGGCTTCCTTGGACGATCGAATCCGCACTGCTTAACTCGATTTACTAAGCGCCAAGACTACAAATGGGACAACTCTTTATTCTCCTTTAGCCCTTCTCTTCTCTTCCCGCAGCACTTACCCCAACCGGACTCAGCGCTATACGGCTTCTGACGACTGAATAGCCCACTCGCCTTCAACCAAGAATCTCGCAGTCGAATCTTGGATTTAGATATTTAGATTCCCTAGAGTTTTTCTCTTCACTAAATTCTTGGTTTTCCTTTCCGTCGGACCGATACGCAACCGACTCAATTGACTTTCACGAGGGAATAGCCGATAGGGACGCCAACGTTCTGGCGGCAAATCCTCTAAGAGGTCCCTGGATGCATTTTCAACAGAGATAGCCTGACGTTTTGACCTGTTACCGTCTTTTTGGTTTTCCCTTGACCTGTCGTTCGCCTGCCACTCTGAGCACTAGATGGCGCCACAAAAAACTCAGCATTCCCTGCTACAAGCGCTACAAAAGCCCCCCCGAAAGATCAGGCTTGGGGGTTACACTCCCAAGAATGATAACAGGATAGCTTGAAGCAGTTGGTTTACTGACGAAGATCTTTCGCGTGAAACCGTCCTACGTAACGACCCTGCAAATCCTCTAACTCATAGTAGGCCTGCCCTATCTTCTTTTTGACCCTGGCCTTCAGAAAGGCCGGACCCAACTTCGCGCTGTACCCTGACTGAAAATTGCTCTGCCTGAAATTTCTTCGGAACACCTCCTGGCCGACATTGTAGGATATGTCTCTCGACCGTAAGTTATACTGCCGTCCATTCTTATCGTTCTGTTTTTTCATGACTTCTAGAGCCTTGCTTCGAACCAAGTCTAATGAATCCTCCCGCGAGAAAACTGCTGACCTGTCGTCCATCACCCGCAATGCTCTCAGAAGCTTGTATGTTGCCCCGGAAGTGATGAAATGCTGTCCGAACACCATATAATAAGGAGTTGCATTCAGACTTGCATGCACCGCCGAACGCAATGCGCAGCAAATGCTGCTGAGGTGCTCGTCCCAGTCCTTCTGATCCTCGCGCACATAAGATCGGATTGCTGCAATCACCGAGCGATTTACACGTTCGGAAGCATTAGCTTGGGGTGCGTACAGGGCCGTGAGAGTGTGCGAAACTTTATATTCCCGGAGTAGCTTTTGGAATGCCTCAGACTTAAATTGTGTGCCATTGTCGGATACTATTGTCTCCGGAACCCCGAAAGCATGAAAAAGATCTTGCTGCATGTATTTGACTACCACGTCCGCGGTCAACTTCTTCACTGCCTTAAGAAACACATATTTAGAATAGTGATCGAGGACGATAAAGATGCCTATATGTCCACTTCTTGAACGGGGATATGGCCCCAGGAAATCTACATATAATTTCTGGAAGAAACGTTGTGACTCGGGCGCAATTCCAATCTTCGGTCTCTGGATTGTATTGGGGGCCTTGGTAGTCTTGCAGACATCACAAGCCTGGATATACTTCTTCACATCGGCAACCAAACCAGGCCAGTAATAATACCGCCGTATCCTTTCTAGGGTTTTGTGAATGCCTCCATGGGAAGCCAGTGGATTGTCGTGCGCGTTACGCAAAACGTCAACCACTAACCCTTGAGGAATCCAGAGTTTCCAAATGAACACATCATGTAGCACCTCTCCTGTTGCGTGATCTGACCTACGATACAACAAGTTATCTACAATTTTGAGATCTGGCAACTTATCAATATTGGCCCTAACCCTTTCTACGATCTCCACGTAATCTTCTGCCTTGAATTCTGGCGATTCCAAATCCACCAACAACCCATTGCTCGCGTCTAGAGTCGCCACTTCCTCCTCATTTACGCGAGAAAGAGCATCCGGAACCACAATAAGCCTGCCGCTACGATGCTCGATTTTAAACGAGAAACTCTGCAGCTTTAATGCCCATCGGGCTAGACGTGAGTGTAAGTCAGTTTGTGACATGAGCCACTTTAAAGAGGCGTGATCAGTGATTACAGTAAATTCATGCCCCTCGATATAAGCTCTGAACCTATTTATGCAAACTATTGCGGCCAGACATTCTTGTTCGGTGACCGAATAATTCTTTTGGGCTTTGTTGAGTTTTTTCGATACAAACGCAATCGGATATTCGTCCCCCTCCGGCGTCTTCTGCACCAGCACTCCCCCAACGCCTGTCTTGCTAGCGTCGCAGTGAACATAGAATGGTTTGCTAAAATCAGGACTACGCAAAACTGGCGCTGAGCAAAGCATCTCCTTCAACTTTTCAAAAGCCTCCTGACCCTCTGGAGTCATTGAAAATTTCTGTCTGGGTTTGAGCAAGTCCGTGAGAGGCGCGGCTACCGATGCGAAGTTGCTTATTAACTTCCTGTACCAGCCTACCATACCTAGGAAGCGACGCAGAGACTTTAGGGATTTTGGCAAAGGAAAATCGGACATGGCCGAAATCTTATCCGGATCTGTACGAATCACCCCTTCGCCTACTATATGCCCCAAATACCGCACTGACTTCATGCAAAACTTGCTTTTCTCCACATTCAGCGTTAACCCTGCCGCTTTTATGTATTTTGCCACTTCACTCAACACCCTCCGATGTGACTCGAAACTGTCCGACACAATCAAAAGGTCGTCCAGGTACACAAAAACTTCATTTCTTAAACTGGCCGGAATTACCTTGTCCATCAACCTTGTCATGGTCTGCGAAGCATTAGTGAGACCAAAAGGCATTACCTTATACTGGTAGAGAGGTTTCCCCGGAACCGTGAACGCTGTTTTATCGCGTGAGTTCGGCTCTAAGGGAACTTGCCAATAGGCATCCTTAAGATCCAGGCTCGAAATGAACAACGCCTTAGGAAGACGTCCTAGAATCCCATCAATTTGTGGTAACGGATACGCGTCTTTTTTGGTCACCGCCTTAACTTTCCTACTATATAAACATAGCCTCACCTTTCCTGGCTTCTGCACCAATACTACCGGTGATGACCACGCACTATCGGATTCCTCTATCACCCCTAAGCTGCTATCACGGCTTTTGCATCACCTACATCAATTGAATGCGAAAGCAGAGCCGTCTTTCCTAGACCGGAAACGGAAAACGAAGGAAATAAATTGATGGTCGCTTGCAACTGGTCCATTTCCCCTCGGCTGAGGTTCTGCGGTTCATGAACTATCTCTGCCAGCGACATGCTGGGTGGTAATAAATCGAAACTTGACCAAAAGTCGATCCCTAAATACAAGTCCTGGCTGAGCGATGGAATAATGTGCAGCTCAAGGTCCTTCACTGCACCCTTATACTGCACCGGTGTCCGCAGTCGTCCCACTACCTCTTGCCTCCGTCCATCCGCAGTGGAAGCATTTACAACTCCTCTCTTAAAAGGAATTCGGCTTTGGCTTACGCGTTCTGCTAACTTTCCGCCTATAACACTCATAGCTGCTCCGGTGTCCAATAGACCAAGGACCGTTTGATCCAACAGGCGAACTTCCGCATATGGACGCTTGTCCTTCTGCTTGTAACGAATGCAATTTATCGCTTTCGCCGCCTGCCGGAACGCTCTCATCCTTCTTGCACTCCTTGTGAGGCACTTATTACTGGGTTGGTCGTTGGTGAAAAGCGAATGGGATCTGGCATGGACTAGTTGTGGCCAGACTAAAGCTTGGTGTATGTCGGATTCTGATTTCTCAGACGGAAGCTGGGCGGTAGTTTTAAGTATCCCTACTGGGATTTCGCCTCTGCACTCGACTGCTTGCGCTGAACACTGACCGGCTGGCGAGGCTGGGTGTTCACTTTGCCGTTTTTTTGGCATTTGCTACACGACGGCTTATATTTATTAGGTGCTCCGCACCCAAAGCAAAAAATTTTCCTTTTGCTATCGCAATCGTGGTAGCGATGCCCCTCCTTTCGGCAGTTCCAGCAAATCAGTGCCATGGCTGCCACCTCGTCCTCTTCTTCTACATCCGAGAATTCGGAGGCCTCCTCTAATTGGGCTTCCTCTACCAATTCCGCAACCTGTTTCCGGAAAGGAATCAATTTCTGGTACCCATGACTCCGCCTAACGTCGTCGAGAAAACCCTCCCTTCTACGACAGACTTCTCTCAAGCGTTCTACGGAGTCGATTTGGACATTCAGGAGCTCATGTCTAATTTCAGGTCGCAAATTGCGCCGTAAAGCTTCCACAATCGCTTTCTCTGACATGGGAGTTTCCAAATCATCCATCAGCTGTATCAGGGCGTCGTGGAAGAAATCGAAATTTTCTTTTTCTTTTTGCTTCCTGTCCCTTATCGCTTCTCTGATATCCACATCGGTTCGAGAATCCCTAAACTGCTTTCTTAGGGCTTGGCATAACCGGTCCCATCTCATCGATCCGGAAGTCTTGTGGTAACGCCAATAAAAATCTCTGGCCTTTCCGTCAAAAAGCAGACTGGCGTTACTGCACAGAACTGGAAAATTTCCCTCGAGAGTCTGATGCGTCAAAGCCTCTACCCTATAGAGAAAATTATCAATGCTCAATCCTTCTTGGGTCCCATTAAAACGTAATTTAACTATTGAGGATATGGGCGACTTTGTCCGGTCGCTGACTCAGATCTGAGACTGCACTGCTTGGACGGTCGTAGCTCGGAAACTGTGCTGAATACTGACTATTCAGTCCCTGTCGGAATGTTTCCTCCCCTTCTCTGTCCCTATTTTGTTGGACCGGATTATCCGCTTCCCCACATCTATTCCCTTGAGGAATGCTATTGCCAGTCTCTTGGAAATGTGCTGCTATGCTGGACTGAATGATTTGAGCCATTTTGTCCGTAAGCTGGGGCTACCACCTCGTTTTGCATCGTGCTGATGGCCTGTGTAACCATGCTACTAACTCTTTCAGCGGTTATGGCTGCTGCATCGTTTTGCTTGGCCTGGCGACTGGTATTATGAGGAGTACTTCTATCGACGCAGTAGCGTCTTGCATGTGGGACAGGTAGTATGGGTCTTGACATGTGACTCAATACAAGTTTTTGTGAAAACTCGTGGCTGCACTTTGTTTTCAATGTAGGAGCCGAAGCCAAAGTTTTCCCACACAACTGGCATTGTTGGCGCCGGGAGCCGGTTCAGGCTCGTTATCGGGGTTCTCCATTGTAAAAAAAAATAATAAAATCAAACTTAATTGCTAACTGTCCTGACAAAAATATGTCCCACAAAAACAACACGACAAAACCTAAACACTTACTTATCAAACGCAGACAAAACCAAGGTTAAAAATGTGTTAATAGTAAAACTAAATTAAGTATTCTAGTTAAAAGTCAGATAAACTTATGCTAGCAAACCTAAGATGACCTAAAAATTCAAAAATAATAAGTAATTGTACGTGAACTCAAATTGCAAAGAGAACTGATTCCTCGTGTTATAATTCATAGCTTCCTACGTTGCCAACTTAGGGTCAATGGCCAGCAAACGGCACAGCTGTTCTCAAGTCTCGCTTCCCTTGTAACAGCGAGAGAGCTAGCAAATCAACAGCCCTACCAAATAACACACATGGAATGTAAACCACAAGAATAGAACGCAAAGAATATGATACGATAAAATAAAGTCATTAAAATGTTTGCCTTACGCATAGCTAATCCCCATGCGAAACGGACCCTATGCTAATTGAGACCCCAATTCCTAAGCACAAAAGAAAATGAAAAGAATGTGTACGCGCGCAGACGCCTTGCACTTGTCGCTGTCTAATCAAAACCAACAACAACTGCATGCGCGAGCCGTGGCCAGCTGCTGCTTTGATTCGCGCCGCTGTCGTCCAAACATCTCGGCTCGGCACTCTACACTTGAAATGAGCATGCTGCTTCTGATTTCACTCGTGGCCAACGGAATTCTATAATCAAGATTAATCCGAGTATGTCCAACGCGCTAAAGCTCATCAGCAGCAATGGCTAAGCCTTCCGCACAGTCCCTCAGCCGTGGGCAGGGTTCCGTAAGTAAACGAGATTCCCTCTGCAGTCCTATGCGCCCGAAAGACCATGTTTAAGACTCCTGCCTCAGAAAAAGTAGGGTATTATTAAGATCGATGCACTTTTCGAAACGCTCCTCAGACGTGGCCGGATGAAAAGTCAAAACTTCTGCTTCCGTTTTCCGAATCGTCTGACAAGCCCTCTACTTGGTGTTGAGAAAAGAAGATATTCTTGAGCAATGACCACTTCTAGAGAAACAATTTTGGTCAATGCCGTCTATGCTGAATCGGGAAGTTTTAAAGACAAAAAAAAAGGATGTCACAGTGTTGATGGTGTCACACCTGAATAGGTGTGGCCCCACGTTGGGCGCCAATTTTTAGTTATAATACTATATCTATGATTCATAAATGTAACGTGTCATCTACGCACGTCTGTGTATATAAATCCTGCCAGGCTAGCTGTCATTCAGCGAAGGGAAGCACACGCTTTGGGTTTCCGGCCTCTGCTCGTCGGCTATTGGAGTGATGTTCTTGCCCCCCTCCTGCTGGTGGCCTATACGCATTATACCGCGAATGAAGTAGCGTGTCACGACGAAAATGCTTAACCGGGAGACACTGTTTATCCCTGAATAGAATTGTGGATGTGTGCTGGAAAGGTATCTCAACTCCGCCTCTGGTGTTGTCGAGGTCGTGTCGCCCACCCTACCATGGCCATTCCAAACCGTTCGATTTAATGACGGAATGGCCCCTTTGTCCGGGGCGTCCTACATGGGGAATTTGCCAGCGAAAGCAAAGCGGTAGATTAATACATTATAAAGTTTATTCACTTACTGGCTAAAACACTAACATTACCCGCAGATACCATAATATAATCACCCACATTAAAAGAGTAGCTAAATGAAATATATGTATAAAAGTTCCTACAAATACTTGGCTATGTGTCATACAAACGATATACTAAATAAGTCCGAAATGGACAAACTAACTTGCTTGCTGACTCCGTAATGTTACGAAACCAATTCGAGTGGGCACTTCTCCCTCTCACTCACCGACCGGCCCTAGTTCCCTTGTTTCAAGTTGTATTTATTAATAATAGAATTTAAGTCCACTCATACCTTTTCTCCGGTTTATGGCTCCATCGGCGAAAGCGCTTTCCTCGATGAATACCTAAAGCTGCTGTGGTGGAAGAACACTTAAATGGGCACAAGGTTGGGGGAAATCATATTTGCAGATCGGCGAGAGTCACGAGAAGCCACTACCGGAATCAAATCTAAATCTCTCCTAATTAACTCCGCACAGAAATCATAATTAATTACACATTTACAAACACGAATACAATTACTCCGTCAATCCGTTGCTTCCTCTTTTTTTTCTATTCTCTTTCTCCCGACGGTTATCTATGTTTCCTTTCCACCTCCTGGGCGAACGGGAACAGCTCAAATTCTTTCCCCTGCTTCTGCAGGTGAAAGGTACGCGAAAGCAAAGAAAAAGGCCAAACGGCCAATCTCCGACGGTGCTAGATTAACACTTTCTCTCCGCCGATCTGCTCGCGACCAAGGGACGGGCCCTCCTTATCTGCCGCGTCGCGCTCGACTACTAAAGTGCCGACGCCAACGCCTCGGGAAGCTAGCCGCTTGGGGGGACCGAGCGCTCCCCAAATGTCTTCTTCCTCTGCTTCCACGCTCGCTTCTCCGATGGCTGAGCGCTTTCCAGACAATCCCAAAGGTTTAAACGCCACTTTGTTAGGCTTGCGGCTGCTGTTGTTTGCTGGCGGGCTTCCTTGGACGATCGAATCCGCACTGCTTAACTCGATTTACTAAGCGCCAAGACTACAAATGGGACAACTCTTTATTCTCCTTTAGCCCTTCTCTTCTCTTCCCGCAGCACTTACCCCAACCGGACTCAGCGCTATACGGCTTCTGACGACTGAATAGCCCACTCGCCTTCAACCAAGAATCTCGCAGTCGAATCTTGGATTTAGATATTTAGATTCCCTAGAGTTTTTCTCTTCACTAAATTCTTGGTTTTCCTTTCCGTCGGACCGATACGCAACCGACTCAATTGACTTTCACGAGGGAATAGCCGATAGGGACGCCAACGTTCTGGCGGCAAATCCTCTAACAGGTCCCTGGATGCATTTTCAACAGAGATAGCCTGACGTTTTGACCTGTTACCGTCTTTTTGGTTTTCCCTTGACCTGTCGTTCGCCTGCCACTCTGAGCACTAGATGGCGCCACAAAAAACTCAGCATTCCCTGCTACAAGCGCTACACAGCAGCAGCCAACAACACCAACACAAACACCGCCAATAGCAGCAGCAGCAGCAGAGCCCTCGGCGCAGGCGCCACCACCAACGCCCCAGCCAATGCACAGCGCCGACGCCACAGCCATCCATCGAGTGAGTACCCAGCCATTGCCATGGCCGATATAGCCACGGCCACAGCCACTCCCCCCTCGATCCCCATCACAAAAACCGCGCCAACCACAAAGGGAAAGGCCGAAAAGACGCCGCTCTCACTGCCACTTTTCCCGCCTCTCACGCTCTTGGACGCACAAAACTGTTCGGTTGTAACGGGAGAGGGAGAAGACGGAGGAGAGCCGGCAAGCCGACGCGCAAGAGCGGAGCGCCAAAACGGCCAACGGGCCGCCACACACACACACACGACCGGATCGAACCTGTTGCGAGTCGAACCTGGTTCGAGCTCGAGCAGCGGGTCGATCCGAGCCATAGCCCAGCCTACACAAATGCCACCAATCCCACCAACACCAAAACGACGCCGCGCCCTCATCGACAGTGGGAGCGAAGATGAGGATGAGGGAGAGAGGAAGCAGGCCAGGCATGAGAGACGGGTGTGACCCAGTGGAGCGGCAACAGGCGCCAGCATCTGTGTCGTCGTTGGAAATGGCAGCTGTTGGTTCGGATTGGCGTGACGTCACGGCCATGGTCAGGCGGCAGCGTCATCAAAGAAGGCCTCCTTTTCCATCCCTTTGGCAGGAAATTGTCATTGTTGATGGCGAGGCAGCTTCTTGATGGTCAGCTCTGTCTGGTGATTGGCAGGTACGTGTGATATGTGTGTGTTTTGGCCGTTTTTCGTTGTTGTCCGTATTGACGTCTCTTTCCTTTGTTGCAGTGGCTGTCTCTGGATCGACGATTGGGCACATCAATAGGCGCCGCCCGATCGCATGCTTTCGCGTGCGCTGGCGATTTGGGCCCTCCACACTTGGCCCAGACCCTCCAGATCGTCGAATGGATCGCGGTCGGTCCACTCGTCGTCATCATCGTCATTAATTGCTTCGCAGTCCATATCGGGTTCGGATTCCGATATGGCTGCGGCGTCAAAGTGCGTATTTGGTGCTGGTCGTGGTGATGGCTGTGTGGATGCTGCTGCTGCTGTTGTTGTCCGTTGTGGCGGCACTCCTCCCGTGCTCTCGTCCCTTGCCTGCAGCACGTTTGTCAGTTTCGTTGAAATTGCTGCCAGTTTTTCTTCCAGCTCTCTAATTTTACCGGCATATCTTTTCAGATTATGGGCACAGCTCCCATCGCACTGGGCGCCTGGCTGCTGCTGTAGCTGGGGTTGGCGTGGCGTCGGAGCACGATTTGGGATCGGCTGCATCGGCTGGACCCTTTGGTATTGGCGCCCCTCGGCCAGTGGCTGGGGATGTTGGTCGCGATGCTGTAGCTGTTGCCGATGCTGCCGACCCGGACCGCGTTGGCGTTGCTGCTGCGGCTGTGAGTGGAGTGGCTGTGTGGGTGGCTGCTGCTGCAACTGTCGCTGTAGTGGCTGCTGGTGACGTTGTGGTGGCTGCTGGATACGATGTGCTGGCTGTTGCTGCTGTATTGGCTGCTGCATTGGCTGTGGCTGTTGCCGTATTGGCTGAGGCTGCTGCTGCTGCCGTCGATGCTCCTGGACAGCGACCCTGTGGGCCAGGAGCCGCTGCCTGGCTGCCTTGTAGGCGCTGATGTGCTGGCCCTGGCAGTTGGCGCACTTGGGAGCAACGTTCCTTGGCTTGCTGCACTCCGTCGTCAGATGTCCACCCGCGCATTTCATGCAGACAGCAGCTCGTCTACAGTATGCGCGGGTGTGGCCAAACACCTGACATCGATGGCACTGGGCAGGGTCACGGGAGACTCCAAGTCTCTCAACCGTGACGGGCCTCCCAAAGAGATTGAATTGGCGGCTGTGATCGAATCGATCGGTGATTGCCCTTACAAACCGAACCGTGAACCCCTCGTTCAGCATACTGCTGCGAATCCAATCCGGCGGCATGGAGTGGGAGAGTCCTCGGATGAGGATCCTCAAGCCACGTTCCTGGCTGGGCTGATGCCCGAATTCGCCGTGCCGGATGTCATCGTCGGTGGTAGTGGCAGGGGTGTTTGTGATGGTGATGGCGGTGGTGGTGTTGGTATTGGCAGGTGTATTTGTAATTGTTATTGCGTTGGCGTCATTATTTGTATTGATATTGTCAGTATTGTCTATGTGTATGGCTGGTGATTGTCTATGTATTGGCTGTTGTCGATGTTGGTGATGGCTGTGGGTCTGGCTATTGGCATTTATAGTAGTGGCAGGGGCATGGGCAGGGGCAGGGGCATGTGTTCGCTGTGCAGATTGCGGCATAGTGGCAGGAGCGGCCACTTTGTTGGTGTTGGCTGTATTTGTTGTCCGTTTCTGCTGCCTCTGTTGTTGCTGCCGCAGCTCGTGCTGCCTCAACTGCTCCCGGACAATAGCCTCTAGCTCCTCCAGTGTCTGCCTTTTCTTCTTCGGCTTCCCAATTGGCGGCCGCTGCTGCCGCTGCTGGTGATGGCGGCCCCGTCGTCTGGCCTGCTTCCTCTCACCCTCACCCTCATCGTCACTCCCACTGTCGATGAGGGCGCGGCGTCGTTTTGGTGTTGGTGGGATTGGTGGTATTTGTGCAGGCTGGGCATTGGCACGGATCGACCCGCTGCTCGAACTCGAACCAAGTTCGACCCGCAACAGGTTCGATCCGGTCGTGTGTGTGTGTGTGGCTGCCCGTTGGCCGTTTTGGCGCTCCGCTCTTGCGCGTCGGTTTGCCGGCTCTCCTCCGTCTTCTCCCTCTCCCGTTACTCCCGAACAGTTTTGTATGTCCGAGAGCGTGAGAGGCGGGAAAAGTGGCGTCTTTTCGGCCTTTCCCTTTGTGTTTGGCGGGATTTTGTGATTTGGCAGGGTTGCGGGATTTGCGGTTGGTATTGGCGCTGCTGTTGCTGCTGATGTGATGGGGCTCGAGGGGGGAGTGGCTGTGGCCGTGGATATGTCGGCCATGGGAATGGCTTGGTACTCACTCGATGGATGGCTGTGGCGTCGGCGCTCTGCATTGGCTGGGGCGTTGGTTTTGGCGCCTGCGCCGAGGGCTCTGCTGCTGCTGCTGCTATTGGCGGTGTTTGTGTTGGTGTTGTTGGCTGCTGCTGCTGCTGCTAGGGCGCCTCTGCGGGCCGCTCTGCCTCCGTCGCTGTGTCGTCTGGTTGTCCCTCGTCTGGCCATTCCTCTGGTCATGGCTGGCTGTTGGTTTGTGTGTTGGCGATCTGCTGCCTGTTTGTTGTTCTTTAATTGAAAAGTCTCTTGTGTGTGTTTGTATTTAATGTATTTATTGGCACCTTAGTTCTCTTTTTTTCTTGTCTATCACAGTTATCTCTTTTAGTTTGTGATGTTTGTGATGTTTGTAGTGGCACAGGAACTAAAGCTTGTCGGAGATAGTAGTGGGTGGGGTGAAGGAAGGGCTGGAGCGTGGTGGATTGGCGAGGAGCACTTTTCCGCGTTTGGAATGGTCATGTGCAGCGGCGAATGGTGAGGGGGGGGGGGGGGCGACCCAAAATGGCTGCTGCCTGGCTTGGCTTGGCGTCGTCTGGCCTTTACTGTCTTTATTTTTTGGCACCAGAGCACAAATGACACGGCAAACGATAAACGACAAAACAGTCAAAACGACAAACGACACGGGCAACACTGATGGCAACGAACAAACAAACTTGCGATTTTATTTTATTTTAATGGCGGCGGCGATTGTTCAATTTATTTACGTCCGACGATCGCGACCTCTCGAGCGGGTGGACGAGATGAGAGTGGCGGACGAGGGTCATGGTGGAACTCTCACATGTCCGCCAACTCCCCCACTCCCACGCCGGTCGTCACTTACCGGTGCTCTCACCCCCGGTTCCACTTTCACTCACCCCAATATTCAGTGAGATGAAAGTAGTCCGAGGGCAGCAGCACCGATAAGTAGGCAATGGAAGATTTGAACGGCTTTCTGTTTCAGTGGCTGTGTGTGTTGTTGTTGGGCAATGGCCCGTGTCTAATGTTTCTCTGTGCTGTGTGAATTGGCTGCTCTGTTGTCAAGGATGGGATGGGATGGGAAGGGGAAAGTTTGCCTGCTCCCGTATAACCGCCCGGATACTTTCAACTTCCGGATCTTACGATCCGGGCGCGAGACGCTCCGAAGAGTCGACCGCATAGCATCTTGTGGGCGGTTGTATTGGCATTGTTGGCGCATTTGGCTGAGTGGCGAAGGATGGCAGTGTTCATTTTATTCCTGCTCAGCCTCATTTGGCATTTAGTGGCATTTGAAGTGGGTGAGGAATTGGCTGGGCATAATTGCCGAAGTTGCGACCGATAACACACTGGGCATTGAGAAATGCAAATTGAATTTGTATTGGCTTTTTTGGTGTGTTATCGGTCAAGTCTGGTATTTGCGTGATATTTTTAGTAATACCACATGTCAGGGGAAATATGGGGATGGCAGATAGGTGGGGAAGAAGAGGAAAAAGGTAATAAAACTAATCAAAAAACTACTAATAATATACAATTAACTACAGAAAAACTACATTAATTTACAAAAACTTATTCCTAATATTACAGGCTAGTAACTAAAACTATGGACAAACTATCTACGGACATGCAAAAACTACAAAAACAACAGGATTGACATCTTCAACAAGAACATTGATGCAGACAAGGTAAAATAAACGATAATTGACATACATTTACACACATATAAACATATTAATTATATTTATTTTATTTCTAACAGGAGGACAACTACAACGAAGCACCGGCCGGCATAACAAACGCAATGCGAACATTACGCTGTATACCGGCCGGCTCTGTTGTCCCCCTGTGTGTTGTTTATTGGCTGGTTGTGAGTATTGGCGTGCATCGTGGGCAATGATGGTCTTGATGGCAAGCGGCTCTGGTCCGGCCGCCCACGTTGCATCTGTCTGTTGGTTAGTGTTGGCTGCTGCACTCGAGGGGCACTGGTCCGGCCACCCAACTGCATTGTCATCGTGTTGGCATTGGCATCGGTGTGTGATGGCAATGGTCGGAGTTATTGGCCGCATCCAAGTGGCGAACTGGTCCGGCCACCAGGATGCGTTGTCGATTTTAATTGTTGATTGGCCGCATCCAAGTGGCTGCTGGTCCGGCCACCCAGGATGCGCTGTCAGGTGGATTGGCCTGGCCTCCTCGGCCACGTTCTTCGTCAATTTGTAGTTGCGTTTTGAATGGCTGCTGGTCCGGCCACTCAGGTGAGGAGGTGTTTGTTTTGGCTTTTTGATTTTAATTTGCGTTTATTTGCAGGTGCCTTTCGTTGATTTGGATGTTGTTGCTGGCGACCCTTGTCTGATTTGTGTTGGCGTAAGAGACGTTTGCGGGTGAGTATTCGTGTTTATCGGCAGCCTCTCTCCTGTTTCACCTTCTTTTGCAGGATTTGCGGGCGTCCGGCGGCATGAGAGACGGGTGCGACCCAGCGGAGCGGCAACAGACGCCAGCATCTGCATCGTCGTTGGAATGTCTGTTGTCTGATTGGAGTGGTGTGACGTCATTGTGATGGTCGGTGGCAGCGTCATCAGAAAGGGGCCTCATATTCCTCCCATTTGGCAGGAAATTGTTGATGTTGATGGCGAGGCAGCTTCTTGTTGGTCAGCTCTGTCTGGTGATTGGCAGGTAAGTGTGGATTTTGTGTGTTTTGGCCGTTTTTCGTTGTTGTCCATATTGACGTCTTTTTTCCTTTGTTGCAGTGGCTGTCTCTGGATCAACGATTGGGCGCATTAACAGGCACCGCCCGATCGCATGCTTTCGCGTGCGCTGGCGATTTGGGCCCTCCACACTTGGCCCAGACCCTCCAGATCGTCGAATGGATCGTGGTCGGTCCATTCGTCGTCATGTTCGTCGTCAATTGCTTCGCAGTCCATATCGGATTCGGAGTCCGATATGGCTGCGGCGTCATGGTGCGTATTTGCAGTTGGTCGTGGTGATGGCTGTGTGGATGCTGCTGCTGCTGTTTTTGTCTGAAGTGGCGGCACTCCTCCCGTGCTCTCGTCCCTTGCCTGCAGCAGGTTTGTCAATTTCGTCAAAATTGCTGACGGCTTATCCTCCAGCTCTTTAATTTTTACGGCATATCTTTTCAGGATATGGGCACAGCTCCCATCGCACTGGGCGCCAGGCTGCTGCTGTAGCTGGGGTTGGCGTGGCGTCGGAGCACGATTTGGGATCGGCTGCATCGACAGGACCCTGTGGTGTTGGCGCCCCTCGGCCAGTGGCTGGGGATGTTGGTCGCGATGCTGTAGCTGTTGCCGATGCTGCCGACCCGGACCGCGTTGGCGTTGCTGCTGCGGCTGTGGGTGGAGTGGCTGTGTGGGTGGCTGCTGCTGCAACTGTCGCTGTAGTGGCTGCTGGTGACGTTGTGATGGCTGCTGGAGACGATGTGCTGGCTGTTGCTGCTGTATTGGCTGCTGCATTTGCTGTGGCTGTTGCCGTAGTGGCTGAGGCTGCTGCTGCTGCCGTCGATGCTCCTGGACAGCGACCCTGTGGGCCAGGAGCCGCTGCCTGGCTGCCTTGTAGGCGCTGCAGCCCTTGTAGGCGCTGATGTGGGCGCCTTGGCAGTTGGCGCATTTGGGATTGACGGCCCTTGGCTTGCTGCACTCCGTCGTCTGATGTCCACCCGAGCATTTCATGCAGACAGCAGCTCGTCTACAATATGCGCGGGTGTGGCCAAACACCTGACATCGATGGCACTGGGCAGGGTCACGGGAGACTCCAAGTCTCTCAACCGTGACGGGCCTCCCACCCAGGCGTCGCAGCTTCAACACATCGAATTGACCACGGTCCGGTTTGGGGGCGATCTCAGCCTCGAAGAGGTTGTATTGGCGGCTGCGATCGAATCGATCGGTGATCGCCCGAGTAAACCGGACCGTGTACCCCTCGGCCTGCATACAGTCCCGGAACCAGTCAGAGGGCGTGGAATGGGGAAGACCTCGGATGAGGATCCTCAAGCCTCTGTCCTCCACAGGCTGATGCCCGAACTCGCCGTGCCGGATGTCATTGGCAATGGCAAGGGTGTGTGTATTGGGAGTGGCAGTAGTTGTGTTGGTGTTGGTATTGGCGATGGTGCTGGTGTGAGTGGCGGTGACGGTGTTGGTGTTTGTATTTGTGTTTTGTGTTTGCTGCCGCTGCTGGTGATGGCGGCCCCGTCGTCTAGCCTGCTTCCTCTCACCCTCACCCTCATCGTCACTCCCACTGTCGATGAGGGCGCGGCGTCGTTTTGGTGTTGGTGGGATTTGTGGCATTGGAGCAGGCTGGGCTATGGCTCGGATCGACCCGCTGCTCGAGCTCGAACCAGGTTCGACACGCAACAGGTTCGATCCGGTCGTGTGTGTGTGTGTGGCTGCCCGTTGGCCGTTTTGGCGCTCCGCTCTGGCGCGTCGGCTTGCCGGCTCTCCTCCGTCGTCTCCCTCTCCCGTTACTCCTGAACAGTTTTGTGCGTCCAAGAGCGTGAGAGGCGGGAAAAGTGGCAGTGAGAGCGGCGTCTTTTCGGCCTTTCCCTTTGTGGTTGGCGCGGTTTTTGTGACGGGTCTCGAGGGGGGAGTGGCTGTGGCCGTGGATATATCGGCCATGGCAATGGCTGGGTACTCACTCGATGGAAGGCTGTGGCGTCGGCGCTCTGCATTGGCTGGGGCGTTGGTGTTGGCGCCTGCGCCGAGGGCTCTGCTGCTGCTGCTGCTATTGGCGGTGTTGGTGTTGGTGTTTTTGGCTGCTGCTGCTGCTGCTGCTAGGGCGCCTCTGCGGGCCGCTCTGCCGCCGTCGCTGTGTCGTCTGGTTGACCCTCGTTCTTGCCATTCCTCTGGTCATGGCTGGCTGTTGGTTTGTGTGTTGGCGATCTGCTGCCTGTTTGTTGTTTTTTAATTGAAAAGTCTCTTGTGTGTGTGTGTTTGTGTTTAATGTATTTATTGGCACTTTTATTATACCCGATACTCAAAATGAGTATTGGGGTATATTAGATTTGTGGTAAAAGTGGATGTGTGTAACGTCCAGAAGGAATCGTTTCCGACCCCATAAGGTATATATATTCTTGATCAGCATCAATAGCCGAGTCGATTGAGCCCTGTCTGTCTGTCCGTCTGTCCGTCCGTCCGTCCGTCCGTCCGTCCGTCCGTCCCCTTCAGCGCCTAGTGCTCAAAGACTATAAGAGCTAGAGCAACGATGTTTTGGATCCAGACTTCTGTGATATGTCACTGCTACAAAAATATTTCAAAACTTCGCCCCGCCCACTTCCGCCCCCACAAAGGACGAAAATCTGTGGCATCCACATTTTGAAAGATACGATAAAACCAAAAACGCAGAATCGGTGTGGATGACTATATCTTCTACAGTGCAAAATCTGAACCAGATCGTATAATGATTATAGCCAGAATCAAGAAAACAATTTCATTCTTTCTGGATCAGATCGGATCATTTTTGTAGCCAAAAGCAAGAAATCAATTTTCAGTGGCTACGCAGCGCCCGACGTCACGCTCAGACTGATTTTCTGTCTCTCTCGCACGCACTTTTTGTCGTGTGGTTCAATATTAGCGGCGTCTGCCGCAGGAGAGCCATACTGACTTAGTATCGGGTATAACTGTAGAGTTGCGGTGTCCGCAGCAACTCACAACTTTCCACCTCGTTCTCTTTTTGGTTTGTGATGTGGACGGGAGCAAAAGTTTGTCAAGGTAAGTAATGGGTGTGGTGGAGAAAGGGCGGCACGGCACGGCACGGCACACGACAGACACCACAAAAAGAAAACAGGGCAACACAGAAAAAAAACGTCAATGGCGACACGGCACAGATCGATAGATCATGTTCACCGAAAAGGGAATCTTTCCCATGGGCGATGGCCTTTTGGATGTAGATGCCGAACGCTTTAACGGATTGCTCGTGTCGCATGACATCAACGAGATCTACGAGGTGGAACAGACGCCGTTTGCCAGGGGCAAATTCGCCGCCGTTCGCCGTGCCATTCACAAGAACACGGGCTCCCATTTCGCGGCAAAGTTCTTGAAGCGACGCCGACGCGCACAGAGCAGCGACAAGGAGATCAAACACGAGATCGCCGTCCTAATACTCTGCGAGGGCGAGGAGAACATTGTCAATCTGAATGCGGTGCACGAGACCCGTTCGGACACAGCCCTGCTGCTGGAACTGGCCACTGGTGGCGAGCTGCAGACCATACTGGACAACGAGGAGTGCCTGACAGAGGCCCAGGCCCGCCACTGCATGCGAGAGGTGCTGAAGGCTCTCAAGTTTCTCCACGACCGATCCATTGCCCACCTGGACCTCAAGCCACAGAACATTTTGCTCGCCGGCGAGCGTATAGAAGATGGCCTCAAGCTCTGTGACTTTGGGATCTCGCGCGTTGTGTGCGAGGGCATCAATGTCCGTGAGATGGCCGGCACACCCGACTACGTGGCCCCCGAGGTGCTCCAGTACGAGCCACTCTCCCTGCTGACGGACATCTGGTCCGTGGGCGTTCTCACCTATGTCTTGCTCTCCGGCTTCTCGCCCTTTGGCGGGAACACCAAGCAGGAGACCTTCCTCAATATCTCGCAGTGAGCGCTCACCTTTCCGGACAACCTATTCGGTGGCGTCTCGCCAGTGGCCATCGATTTCATACGCCGCGCATTGCGAATTAAGCCAAACGATCGCATGAGTGCCGCTGGATGCCTGGAACATGTCTGGCTGAAGGATGAGAGCTCGATGGATAGACAAATGTATCTGCACTCTTTCCCGATGCGCCCACCACACCGAAAGTGATCCGCAAGGCACCCACGGGAGAGTCCCATGGATCGGCCACCTCGGTGAAGGCTCTGGTCAAGAAGTTTCAGCTGGAGGAGACGCTAGTCTGCCCCGGACACAGCAGCACCAGCAGCCACAACGGCCACAGTCCCGTCAACGGGTGCGGCGGCAGTAGCGGGAGCAGCAACGGCAACAATATGCGACGCAGTGCAGGGGGAAACAGCAGCAACATCAGATACTCGGCAGCAGCCGCGACAGCAGCACGAATGAACAGCATTCGCCGCGCCTCCGACCCGCTGATGGCCGTCTATAAGAAGCAGCCACAGAACAGCGGCGCCAACAGCAATAGTTCCAGCAGCAACAGCAACAATCCCAGCCCCGGCAGCAGTCCCAGCTCGGGCAGCACGGCCACCCTGCTCCTGAATAGCCATCGCCTGGCGTCCGCGTCCGGGCCAGCCAGCACGGTCGCCAGCACCGCTGTAGCCTCAAGCAGCAGCACCAAAGCTACTGCCACTGCCCACCATCTGCACCACCACCACATGCACCACGACAACACGAAAAACGGCCAAAACACATGAAATCCACACTTACCTGCCAATCACCAGACAGAGCTGCCCAGCAGGAAGCTGCTTCGCCATCAACACTGACAATTCCTGCCAAAGGGAAGGAAAAGGAGGCCCCTTTCTGATGACGCTGCCGCCTGACCATGGCCGTGACGTCACGCCACTCCGAACCAACAGCTGCCAATTCCAACGACGACGCAGATGCTGGCGCCTGTTGCCGCTCCACTGGGTTACACCCGTCTCTCATGCCAATTATGTGAGGGCGGGATGGCCTGGTGTTGAGCCGCCGGACGCCAGCAAATCCTGCAAAAGGAAGAAGAAACAGGAGGGAGAAACAGACTGCCAAAACACAAAATACTCACCTGCTGTTTTACGCCAACACAAACCAGACAAGGGTCGCCACAAATAACATCCAAACGCCGACAGTACCTGCAAATAAACACGAATTAAAATCAAAGCCAAAACAAACACCTCCTCATCTGGGTGGCCGGACCAGCAGCCATTCAAAACGCAACTACAAACCGACGATGAACGTGGCCGAGGAGGCCAGGCCAATACTACTGACAACGCATCCTGGGTGGCCGGACCAGAGCCACTCGAGGCCAGACGAGGGTCGAACAGACGCCACAGCGACGGCGGCAGAGCGGCCCGCAGAGGCGCCCTAGCAGCAGCAGCAACAGCCAACAACACCAACACCAACACCGCCAATAGCAGCAGCAGCAGCAGAGCCCTCGGCGCAGGCGCCAATACCAACGCCCCAGCCAATGCAGAGCGCCGACGCCACAGCCACCCAGCGAGTGAGTACCCAGCCATTGCCATGGCCGATATATCCACGGCCACAGCCACTCCCCCCTCGAGCCCCATCACATCAGCAGCAACAGCAGTGCCAATACCAACTGCAAATCCCGCAACCCCGCCAAATCCCAAAATCCCGCCAAACACAAGGGGAAAGGCCGAAAAGACGCCACTTTTCCCGCCTCTCACGCTCTCGGGCATACAAAACTGTTCAGGAGTAACGGGAGAGGGAGAAGACGGAGGAGAGCCGGCAAGCCGACGCGCAAGAGCGGAGCGCCAAAACGGCCAACAGGCAGCCACACACACACACACGACCGGATCGAACCTGTTGCGAGTCGAACCTGGTTCGAGCTCGAGCAGCGGGTCGATCCGGGCCAATGCTGAGCCTGCACAAATGCCGTCAATCCCACCAACACCAAAACGACGCCGCGCCCTCATCGACAGTGGGAGTGACGATGAGGGTGAGGGTGAGAGGAAGCAGGCCAGACGACGGGGCCGCCATCACCAGCAGCGGCAGCAGCGGCCGCCAATTGGGAAGCCGAAGAAAAAAAGGCAGACAATGGAGGAACTAGAGGCTATTGTCCAGGAGCAGCTGAGGCAGCACGAGTTGAGGGAGCAACAGCAGAAGCAGCAGAAACGGACGGCACATGCAGCCAACACCAACACAGTTGCCGATCCTGCCACTCTGCCGCAATCAACACAGCCAACACATGCCCCTGCCCCTGCCACTAGTATAAATACAAATAGCCAGACCCACAGCCATCACCAACATCAAAAACAGACAATACAAAGACAATCACCAGCCACTCACACAGACAATACCACAATTAACAATAGAGATAATAATGACGCCAATACAAATACAAATACACCCGCCAATACAAACACCAACACCACCACCGCCATCACCATCACAAACACCCCTGCCACTACCACCGACGATGACATCCGGCACGGCGAATTCGGGCATCAGCCCAGCCAGGAACGTGGCTTGAGGATCCTCATCCGAGGACTCTCCCACTCCACGCCGCCGGATTGGATTCGCAGCAGCATGCTGAACGAGGGGTTCACGGTTCGGTTTGTAAGGGCAATCACCGATCGATTCGATCGCAGCCGTCAATACAACCTATTCGAGGCTGAGATCGCCCCCAAACCGGACCGTGGCCAATACGAGGTGTTGAAGCTGCGACGCCTGGGTGGGAGGCCCATCACGGTTGAGAGACTTGGAGTCTCCCGTGACCCTGCCCAGTGCCATCAATGCCAGGTGTTTGGCCACACCCGCGCATACTGTAGACGAGCTGCTGTCTGCATGAAATGGCGCGGGTGGACATCTGACGACGGAGTGCAGCAAGCCAAGGAACGTTGCTCCCAAGTGCGCCAACTGCCAGGGCGCCCACATCAGCGCCTACAAGGGCTGCAGCGCCTACAAGACAGCCAGCAGCGGCTCCTGGCCCACAGGCTCGCCAGGGAGGAGGAGCATCGACGGCAGCAGCAGCAGCCAACACAACACCGACAACAGCCAAATCCAACGCCGCCAGCAGCAGCCACATCCACAGCCACTCCATACCCGCAGCAGCAACGCCAACACAACCGGGTCGGCAGCATCGGCAACAGCATCGGTATGGCGACCATCATCCCAGCCATCGACCAGGGGGCGCCAACACCAGAGGGTCCGCCGATGCAACCGATCGCGAATGATGCCCCGACGCCACGCCAACACCACAGCAGCAGCAGCGGCCAGCAGCTCAGTGCGATGGCAGCTGTGCCAAACATCTAAAAGAGAGGGCCATTAAACTCAAAATGCTGGAGGAAAGGTTGGCAGCAATGGCCACGCTGATCGCAAACCTGACAGAGGCTAGAGGCGGGGGCTTGGCAGCCATGCCGCCACTACAGACAACACTACCTACACACCCGCCGCCACCACAACCAGCCGCCAATACAGCAGCAGCAGTAGCCATATCGGACAGTGAGCCGGATATGGACATGGACGACGACAGCCAATGGACCGACGAAGAGCCTTACGATGACCTACGTAGGTTCCTAAATGGACAATCCAGTGGCGACTTTGAAAGCGACGGATTATACACGCCGTCTACTGATTGCGCCAAATAGCAGAAGTTTAATGGCAATAAAACCTAAAAATAGACAAAATTAAACACATTTAACAACAATCTGCAAATGACCATTAAACATACTCACCTGCTATTAAACTGACAGAGCTGCCCTCCAGCAGCTGCCTCGCCACTCCTGCAACTCTCTTGAGGCATAATGGGCGAAATTTGGAGACCTCATCAGAAGCACTACCGTCAATTCCAACAGAAGTCCAGAGGTGTAGTGGTCGCTTGTCGGGCGGAAAGGAAAGCATATTTGTGTTCTTCGCCTGAAAGTATGCCGATGGTATTTGTACAATTTATATATTTATGTATAGAATATATATATAAATATATTTATTATGTTATATTTATTTATACAAGTATATTATCACACCTCACCGAGATACTTATTAATTATTAAGTTTAGTCCCCATAGTTAGTGTATAGTTAGGTTGGCTTAATTTCTTGTTGTGGTGTTACATGTTAAATGTTCCTGGTCGTGTGAGGGCTAGCGCCATTTGGGTTGACATTAAGAATATGCTTAAAAACGAACAAAAAATCTCCCCACCATGTCCATAACCATTCAAGGTGAATGGCGAAGGATCGTGCAAAGGCAGATCCGGAGAACAAAATTTTGTTGGTCAGTAGATCCGCCCAATCTTTCTTTCTCCTCGTGGCCGTACAAAAAAAAAAAATAAAATAAAATTAACCGCCGTAAATACAGTGGTGTGAACCAAAGTGCACTCGATCGGGAAAAAAAGAACCCAAGAAAGCAGATTGGGCTCTAATTGAAACGTGAAGTACGGCCTTCGACAGTGCTAGGAGCTCGAAGTTAGATTTTCCGACTTTTTTCTGTAGTTTCGCTTGGAGTGAGCAGCCCCAACACAAAAAAAAAAAAAAAAACACTGGAGAAAGAAGGAATTAGCACCTCAACCCATCCCCTATTTTCGCAGTTGCCAGTTCCAACCGGGTAAATATGTGCATGGAGTAACTGTTAGAAAAAGTAGCCTGATCAGTATTTTCAAATTCCACATTAGAATCGGCACTTAGTTGGGAATTATCCAAAAGCTGCAGCCCGAGCTTTAAGCCGCCGCACTACGAACCAGCTGATCCACCAAGTCGCGGGCAGTGAACTTTGGCTGCGCGAGACGAGGACAGCCGTCTGAACGGGCTTAGTGCGGCGAAGTGGCGTAACCGTTTCGCATTCAAAACCGGGCCAAGAAACGGAAACCGGTGTTTGCAGTCAGCGTAGGTCCGAAGCCGCTTAAATGTTCCTACCGGGCGGGAAAAAATAGTGCACCACGTGTGTACATAACCTCCGGCGACCCCTAGTGGTATCGCCTCTCTTGTTCTTCTCGTGATTCGGCCTAGCTGTTCCAAACGTTTATTTAAGTGCAGTGGAGGCCAGCGTTTGTCTTATGTGCACGTAAGTGTCATTATGTAGGCTGAATGAAAACTGTAAGAGATGTGCTCACATACATGTAGGAAACGAAGAAGAGAGAGCACGAAGCGGTCGTGTTTCGTCGTGTCGTCGGGATAGAGCAGTATTCGGCTCTGAGAGAGCCGATAGCAAGAGAGAGAGATTAGTCAGTTGTCAGTTCAGCCGCATCAACGTACACGCATATAATTATTCACAAACATACTTGTAAAACTTGGAGCTGTTATAATTTTAAGTCCAACATACTTATCAATAAATGTTACTCGTTGCCATCAAGCAACTTAAACTACTACAAATTGGGGGCTCGTCCGGGATAAGCCAAGACAACAACATTTGCAAGTGAGATTTGTGCGTGTATTTGGAAATTTTGGCGAACACGAGCTAGAGCTACAGGAGACAAGCGGCACAGAGACGACAATCTGAGCGCGTTCGTTCCAAGAGAGCAGAAGCGACAAAACGACGGCAGACGCAGCAAACACAGCAAGAATCAAAACCTTCGTTGTTGTTGTTGTGCATTGCGTCTGAGAGGCTAGAGCTACAAGGAGACAAGCGGCACAGAGACGACAATCTGAGCGCGTTCGTTCCAAAGAGAGCAGAAAGCGACAAACGACGGCAGACGGCAGCAAACACAGCAAGAATCAAAACCTTCGTTGTTGTTGTTGTGCATTGCGTCTGAGAGCTAGAGCTACAAGGAGACAAGCGCACAGAGACGACAATCTGAGCGCGTTCGTTCAAGAGAGCAGAAGCGACAAAAACGACGGCAGACGGCAGCAAACACAGCAAGAATCAAAACCTTCGTTGTTGTTGTTGTGCATTGCGTCTGAGAGGCTAGAGCTACAAGGAGACAAGCGGCACAGAGACGACAATCTGAGCGCGTTCGTTCCAAAGAGAGCAGAAGCGACAAAACGACGGCAGCAAACACAGCAAGAATCAAAACCTTCGTTGTTGTTGTTGTGCATTGCGTCTGAGAGGCTAGAGCTACAAGAGACAAGCGGCACAGAGACGACAATCTGAGTGCGTTCGTTCCAAAGGAAGCAGAAGCGACAAAACGACGGCAGCAAACAGCAAGAATCAAAGAACATTGATTGTTGTTGTGTTGCACTGCGTCGGACGGAGACTACACTACAAGAAAAGACAAGCAGCAGTTCATTTTGTAACAGCAGAAGCAGCGACGATTCGGGAAGCGACAACGAGTTATCGGCGAACGGCGAGAGCAAGGCAAGGCAACAAAGAGAGGACGGCAACAGCGACATCGACAGGCAAGCGAGATCTGGATGTGGTGGTGCGTGTGCGTCAAATTTGGAGTCTGGAAAGTTCTGCGCAGAAGCGAGAGTTAACAAGGGTAACCCATAGTAAGGTGAGCGTTAACAGAGAAGCGATCGTTAACAGTGACGACTTTAAAGGCGTTTTCGAAATCGATGTTAACTGGAAAATTGTTAACAGGCCAGCAGTAATAAGGTTGTTTAAGTTGATTTAATTACATTTTCTTAGATATAAGCTAATATCAATTATTTTGTATTTAAATCGTCACGATGCAAGTTGAAGAGATAATGACACTGGAGTCGCAGATTTGCGAGAGAAGTTAAGAGAGCTTGCGTTGCAGACGACGGACGAAAGCGCGATTTGCAAGAAGACTATTAATACATCACGGCTTTCCAGTTGAGGATGAAGAAGAGTCAGAGATGATCGTAGTAACAGCAGAGGATGATACCGTAGCAGTTCAACCAGGTACGCGACAGGCAGAGTATAAATCTTGGTTTACGCTAAAGACGTGGAAGGTAGTGTGTCACAATTTTCTGGTTCTAATAACCCGACATCAATCAATGGATGAGGAATTAAGAAGAATGCGCAGCTACTGTTCAATGGAGTCAATTACGAATTATTCATTTATGCAACAGTTGTTAGTTGGTGCAGCAAAATCTTTCGTTCGTAGTTTGCGTGATATTCGTAACTGGAATTCGTTGAAGGCAGCTCTGTTGGATGAGTTTAGTGTTAAACTGTCGTCCGTAGAAGTACATAGAATGTTGCAAAAGCGCCAGCAGAAAAAGGAGAGTCGTTGCATGAGTTTTTGTATGCGTAATGGAGATAGAGCCAATTAAACTAGATGATGAGAGTTTAATCGAATATTTTGTGGATGGTATACCAGACGCAAGAGTAGGCAATGCTGTACCAAGCTAGAACTTAAGAGCTTAATTTCAGATCCGATGTTTACCAGAAAGCTAGAGGCGGATCCAAGCCGATGAGTAAGAATTGGCCGTGAGTAATAAAAGTGAGAGTTCGGTGAAAGGTCGATGGCAGAGAATTTTAGGAAATGTTTTAAGTGTGGAGACAAATCGCATTTGAGGAAAGATTGTCCCAAAAATGATTTTTGTTGTTTCAAATGTGGCCAACCAGGACACCGTGCTGCAAGCTGTAATGTCAAGGTCGAAACCAGACAAGAAAGAGATCGAATACGAACATTATTCGAGATAGAAAGTCGTCAATAAGCCGTCGGTATTTTCACTCCATCAGGTTTGGAATTAAAGATATTAAGTACGCGAATTTGGTATTCCAAGGTTTGATTGATACTGGAGCGATTTGTGTTAATTCGCAGGAGGTATTTTTGAAATTTGGAATTTGAACTGATCGGCCAGAGAAAGTTAACAGGTATTGGAGATAGTCAAGTTGTAACTTTTGGTAGCTTTTCGATTCCAGTGAAATCGATGAGATTGGAATGGAGGTGAATTTCATGTCATTCCAGACGAGGATATTGGTTTTGAAGCCATTTTAGGAAGGACTATATTCCGGATCATGTGACATGCAAGTTTCTAAGACAGGAACAAGATTTGTTCGTAGAGTTTGTGGCGAGGATAAAGATAAGAAACTTGATCAGGTAGCATCGTCTCATGCGTGGAAATTGTTTAATGAATAATAAAGGCATTTGCATGTCAAGTATTGACGAAGTTGAGAAGGAGTTTTCAATTGAGTTTGTATCTCAGTGAAGTACATGCTAGAGAGGTTAGGGGTATGGTAGAAGTACAACCTCAGAGAATGTAGATGCGCCGATAAAATGAAATTGTATTAGTGGATGAGATACCAGTTTTCCAGCATCCGAGACGATTACCGTTGTGTGAACAGGAAATCGTGGACAAGCAAGTGGAAGAGTGGCTGGCTCAGAAGATTATAAAGCCAAGTACATCGGAGTATGCATCACCAGTAGTGTTGGTACCGAAAAAGAACGGTAGCAAGAGACTATGCTGTGATTACCGAAAGCTGAATGAGAAAATAGTTCGCGATAACTTTCCAATGTCAGATATGGATACAGTGTTGGAGAAACTGCAGGGTGCAAAGTATTTTCACCACGTTGGATTTAACAAATGGTTTTTTCCATGTGCCTGTAGAAGTCGAGTCTCAAAAATATACGTCTTTTGTGACTCAGAATGGTCAGTTCGAATTTTTTATGTACATTTGGAATTTCAATTCTCCAGCGGTGTGTTACCAGATTATAATGCTGTGTTGAGAGATTTGGTAAAGAATAATGAAGCAGCAGTCTATATGGATGACGTTATTATTTGTAGTCAAGATATAGAAGAGGTTTGTTAAAGTTGAGAAAAGTATGAAGGATAGCGGAAATGAATGGGCTACGTATAATTGGGAGAAAGTGTCAGCTGTTACGACAAAAGGTTAATTTTCTGGGTATATAATAGAAAAGACACGATAAGACAAAGTGATGAGAAGACGAGGGCAGTCGAAAGTTCCCCAGTGCCAGTTGATAAAAAAAACAGTGAGCGTTTCATAGATTGACTTCTTATTTCCGAAGTTTATTGAGGGTTATGCTGTTATTGCAAACATTGACAGATCTGCTGCGGAAGATGTTAATTTGAATTTAAGGAGATACATCAGGTTGCGTTTGAACAACTAAAGGTAGCATTGATTAGTAGACCTGTTTTAGAAATGTACAACCCGAAGTTGGAGACAGAAATCCATACTGATGCATCAAAATGGGGGTATGGAGCCGTGTTACTGCAAAAGAGTTTGGAAGACAGCCAATTCCATCCAGTTCAATATATGAGCCGTAGGACTAAGCCATGTGAAGAGAAATATCCTGCTTATGACCTTGAGGTTCTGGCAATTATCGAAGCTTTAGCGAAATGGCGTGTATACGTTTTGGGTATAAAGTTCAAAATTGTCACAGATTGTAATGCATTTACAATGACGATCAAAAAGAAGGACGTTCCTTTGAGAGTAGCACGTTGGGGGCCATGTACTAAAGATTTTAATTATGTTATAGAACATCGCTCAGGAACGAAGATGAGGCACGTTGACGCGTTGAGTCGTGTATCTTGTTTTATGGTGACCGAAAGTATAGCTCATCGTTTGAAAGAAGCTCAGCTAACGACGATTGGGTTAAGGCCGTTAAAAGTATTGTGGAGGACAAGGAATATGAGGATTATTATATTCAGAATCAGATTTTGTTTAAGGATCCGGATAAGGAGCTCATCGTAGTACCAGCTCAGTTGGAAAATGAGATTATATCAATAGCACATAAGCAAGGACATTTTTCAGTTAAAAAGACACAAGATATCATTGAAAAGTCGTATTATATTCCGAAGTTAAAAGACAAAGTATGGCGCGTAATAAATAGTTGTGTCGAGTGTATCATTGTCAATGAAAAGACAGGAAAACGTGAGGGTTATTTGCAACCAATAGACAAGGGTGATAGGCCGTTACAAACGTATCACATTGATCACGTTGGACCAATGGAAATGACTAAAAAACAGTACAATTATATACTGGTTGTCGTTGATGGATTTTCTAAGTTTGTTTGGTTATATTCTACACGTAGTACAGGTGTTGAAGAGGTCGTTAAGTGTTTGGAAATTCAGGGGACTAGTTTTGGTAATCCGAACAGAATAGTGACGGATAGGGGTGCAGCGTTTATGTCCAATTTGTTTCGTGAATATTGTGAGAGAGAGAAAAATACAGCATTTAATGATTGCCACAGGCGTTCCACGTGGGAATGGTCAAGTCGAAAGGATGCACAAGATAGTGGTGCCTATGTTGTCGAAATTGTGTCAGGGTAATTCCGGTAGTTGTATAAGAATCTAGGAAAAGTACAGCAAATGATCAACAGTGTTGAGCCGCGAAGTACCAAGGTAACACTTTCAAGATATTGACTGGGCTAGACATGCGTATAGGAATGGATCCAAAAATAAAAGAAATATTGGAAGAATCACTTATCGAAGAGTTGAACAAGACGCGAAAAAATTAGAAAGGAAGTAGTTGAAACATTGCACGGTTACAGCAGGAAAACAAGAAGAGTTTTGACTTAAAAAGGAAATAGATAGACAGTATGAGGTTAATGAGCTGTAGCTATCAGCGTATCAGTATGGTACTGGATTAAAGCTAACAAGGAAAGTATCTAGGCCGTATAAAGGTAGTTAGGGTAAAGAATCATGGAAGGTACGAAGTCGAGAAGATTGGGGATACTGAGGGTCCTATAAGACTCTACAGTTTCAGAATATATGAAACCTTGGCTAGACCATCCGAGGCGAATGGTCGTCAGGACAGCCGAATGTAGGAAACGAAGAAAGAGAGAGACACGAGCGGTCGTGTTTCGTCGTGTCGTCGGGATAGAGCAGTAATCGGCTCTGAGAGAGCCGATAGCAGAGAAGATTAGTCAGTTGTCAGTTCAGCACGCATCAGACGTACGCAATAAATTATTCACAACATACTTGTAAAACTTGGAGCTGTTATAATTTTAAGTCCAACATACTTATCAAATAAATGTTACTCGTTGCCATCAAGCAACTTAAACTACTACATACATATGTATAACATCGCCCACTGAAAGCCACTGAGGCCAGTAAGATCCCACCGTGACTCGCATTCCCTTGAACCTCGCAGTCCGTTGATATGTCTGTTTTTGTGTAGTTGGATATACTTAGTGTTAATTGTAACAGCAAAAAAAAAACCAGAAAAAAACCCACCAACACATGGAAAGTTTGAAAATGCATTTGATAAAATCTTAAAAGTTTGAGCTTAAAAGCGTCCGCTCGGCCGGGTCCCCTCCGCGAGCTTATGCCATGCAGCACGCGCTGTACGATTTTGTTTTGGTTTGCAGGTAAAAGTTTAATGCACCCACACACAGCCACACGCCCAGCTACGAAAGATCTTTCGCCGCGAGAACACAAACAAAAACTGAGTGAGCTTTATAATATACCAACAACATTACATTTTATTGCCTCCCAAAATTCCGCGAGCATGGCAAAAGCTTCGTTCTTTTTTGCTAGAGCTGTTTGTCGGTCGTTGACCTCACACTTTTAAAGTAGTCACAGCTGATTGGCCTTCTGCCTTTACAATACGCTTGGTAGAACGAATATTATGTCCAACTACTCCCTGAAGCCGATGTGCTGGGACATGTGTACCTATATTGCGCTATAGTATTATCTTTCTATCTAAGAAAAAATCATTAGTTTATATCGCACTATAAAATATCATATATGCACTTATAACTATTTACACTTATCGTATTTATTTATCTAAATATTCCCTAGTAATAATAGCTATATCTCTTGTGACGCTTTTCGTTCCTCCTTTTGTCCATTTAGCCTTGTCTTGGAGTTCTCGGTTAGTGTTTCTTTTTTCTTGTAACATGAATATAGTATCTGAATATAGTTTCTAATAAAATGATTGTTAAGATGAATATGTGCTAGACGTTACCGCATTTGGGGGAACCATGCCGCTCGTGAGCGAAATAGGATGACCAATACCGGACACTCCAGGGATCCTGATATTATTCTTGGCTCTTTCAGGATCATGGTAGGGTGGGCGTGGCACGACTCCGTGCCAGCAAAACAGAGATGTCCGCCGCGGGTGGTAGATCCTACTCCTTCTCTGCACTATCTTTGCCCCACTATACTTTCCGTACCCTAACGATCTTTCCTTGTCTGTCCCCTCCCATTACCAAAAAGAGTACGCGAATTTTAATAAAATAATACCAGCAGGAGCGAAGCAACCTAACTGGAGGGTTACCCAAAGAACCCATCCCCATTTCCGACCAGAGATCAGCGTGGAAGCGAGCGCGTACTCCTTCTCAGTTAGCCGACCACCAGCTTCATCGTGCGAAGATTCTCTTCGTTACTCGTTACAGTAATAAATTATTTTATTTGGCGCCAACGTGGGGCCGAAAGGCTGAAGGTCAGGTGTTGACGTAATTGTAAACGTTACAAAGCGGCAGTTACATTAACTTATATGGTTGTGTGTGACCCAGCCAAACTTGACCCGAAGCAGGAAAAATTGTTGAGAAAGTCCATAACACCTGCGAGCAGTGCATAGTCATGCACTGGCTTAAGACTTTTGTTCCCTGTTTCCACACCCTTCCTTAAAGCCTTCCTTTTGTCTGAATTGGATCCTGTGATGGTGGATGCTTATTAGTTTCCGATAACGTTTAGCCCGCATCGGAGTATGATCCATAACCATTGCTCGATGGTAAGCTGCTCTGGAATCGATAATAGCTTCACCATAGCTTTATTGCCGAGCAGTATATGCATAGCAGTGAAATCTAGATGATTCACTGGTATGTGAAAGTTGGCTGGACACAGGGTTATTAGTGGAGTAAATCTACGACCTGCGCTATACAGAAGCATATTAGTGAATACATTTGCCGTATCCCTTGAATGACAGGTACCTGGGTAGCTTTCGTTCAGTTGTCGCCGGAGTCAGCTAGAAGAATCAAAATTATTTTTTGTGTTGCGCTCAACTCGAATCGGTGTTATTTAGGGTGCCTCGTCTTTTGTTTCTCTCTCTACTTTCTAGTGATTGTCTATTCGTGCGCCGATTTATACAGCAGGTTATCGCCGGCCGAACGTGGTACCCTGGGTGCTGGTGCGTTTCTTCGTGTACGTTTCCGGCCCGGACCGATAATGGCTGCGGAAAAGGTATAGGTCGTAGCACGCAGAGACTATTACAAACTCCCCGTAACCGCTTCGGTAATGTTTCCTCGATGGCGGCTGACGAACACCGTCGTGATCCTGGTAGGGGCACGCGGGCAAGAACGTCGTTCGTCCCTATGTTTAGGCGTTCGCCGCAGACAGGAAGTGGCTAGAGCTACTACTTGGGTCACGATTGCCGAAGATACCTTTTCTTTATTTCCCCTTTTTCGCTCTACCAGCAGAGTTATTGGCAACCTTTCGGAGGGAAAGGGTTGCATGGTTTCCCCAAAATCTCTCTATCAAAGATCGTTTTTTTTGCTTTCCCGTTATTATTGTTTCTTTTTTTTGTTAATATTTGTCTGAACTAGATTTATAGGAACGTGCTTAAAGCTAGTTAATATATAGGATAACTTTACAATGCGGTAGACCGAAGCCCGGATTATAGGATTCAGCAAAAGAGAGCGAAACCTTTTGCTGTGTATGCACGCAAGAAGTCGAATACCAGGCAACTATTAGCTACCAGCTGTAACCATTATTTCCATCACACCTGCTTTAGTGCACGTTCAGGAAATAAGAAAGTCTGTCCAGTGTGCAGAACTGCGCTGAGCAAATCGACCCTTAATTTGCAGAAGAACTAGAAGCAGCTCAAGCCTCAGGCAACCAACCAGGGCAGTTGCAGTGACCAGATCCGTTCGAAAACACTTAAATCACAGCAAAACCAATTATCCCGTGCCAATATGCAGAGTGGGGTCCGAAGTGTTAGCCAACCGAAGGGCCTAGTGTGTCCGGTCCAATGGCCGCTCCAGATCGTCCTAGAGGCCAACCGCCAAATTCTGCGGCAGCGTGGTGTCAGCTTCAGCAGCTCGAACGGGTCTGCCAGCCACGAATGGTAGCTTGCAACAGACCATTGCGGACGCAGTGACAGCGCACTAGCACAGCAACTCAAATGCTAGCTAACGCGATTGAAGCGGGGTTCAAAGATTGTCGCTCCAGAATGCAGCTCCAGTTCAACGGAAAGGGTAACCCAGCCATAGGCAGTCCTCTCCCGTTAGGTCAAATCAATCTTTGAGCAACTCTTTAGGTTATCGCCAGGGAAAACGCAGCATTGCAAACTCAGCGTCCGAGCGACCGACTAACTTGTCAGCCCCACCCGAGTCGCGGCAATCACATCAGTTGCGCGCGGATCGGATTAGCCAGATAATCGCGAACTGGAAGTTGAGATTTCAGGGCGCTCCTCTATGTCAATGATGATTTTTTGTATCGCGTCGAAGCTCTGACCAAGCCAGACATTAGATAGCAATTTTGAATTGTTATCTCGCTACGCGAGCAACCTGTTTCGAAGGAAGCGCGGGTGAATGGTACTGGAGGTATCATAAAAGCGTACCAAGAGTGCGCTGGATGATCTCTGTATTGCTCTGAGATCGCAGTTTTCGGACGGCAGAACAGATTAGAAATCAGAACCGCGATCACCAGAGGAAGCAGAAAGTCAACGAACCGTTTGACAGTTTTTATGAGCCATAGTGGCGCTTGCAGCAAGCTCGTGCAGCCGATGACGAGCAGTCTTGTTAGAGGTGTTGCGAGAATCTGCTCAATGAGATACAACATGAGATTTTATATGTGCCCATACCGAACATTGTGCAGTTGCGACAAGTGGTCGCAAGCGTGAAAGGTTCATGGAAAATACTGCTAAGCCAATCCGGCTACTCGACGATTTGTTCTCGCAATCAGGTGAACGAAATGTCATCCAGACAGAAGGTCTGGCAGAAGGCGATTCGGAAGAAGCTGACGCTTTTGATATCGACGCGGATGACGCTTTCTTGCTGGAATTGCAATAAACAAGGCCACCGATATCAAGAGTGCGAAGCAGAGCGTAAAGTATTCTGTATGGATGTGGTAAGCGGGACACATATAAACAATCGTGCCGAAAATGTAGCTCGTCAAAAACGAGTTGGCTCGTGCACCGATATCGAGTGCACGCAAGTTAGTGTCGAAGGCAACGAATACGGAGTAACCGGGGCTACGTCAAGCTCACTCCCCTACCTCCTGACATGATAACGACCACTATGATACCAGTACAGGACGACGATCAGGAAACGACCCCTGCGCCTAGCAAACTCGAGACCGTAAGCGTAGGAAGCTGTTCCGCACGCAGAGTAAAAATGCGCGCAGAGCATTATTAGCCTCTGTTATTAGTAATATCACTGACCTACGACCCTACGCCAATGTCACTCTGTTTGGCAAGACGATAAGTGGATTAATGGACACTGGCGCCTCAATCAGCTGCCTTGGGGGTAAATTTGCAGAAGAGTTATCTCGAACAAACCCTGAGGTCAAGCCGATGAAGTCAGCCGTGCGAACCGCAGATGGGAAAAAGCAAGTTATTCTAGTAGGATCTCCACACTCATTTTTTCGTGGAAATTCCAAACGAATATGCCTTTATCTTGTACCATCGTTATCGCAGGAGTTATATCTAGGAATAGACTTTTGGAGAAGCTTTTAATCTACTGCCGTTCTTTCTTAATGAGCAAAGCGAATAACAACAGTTTGGCGGCTATAAACTTTGACAACCCGATGCAAATACCTTTGTCGGAACGCCACTACGCAGTGTCGCCTGCAGTCGAAAAATGTATATACGAAGAGTTGGACCGAATGTTAGGCCTTGGGGTGATTGAAGAATCAGATAGCCCGTGGTCTTCCCCGGTAGTAATAGTGCGTAAGCCAGGTAAGGTTCGCCTTTGCCTTGATAGCCGGAAAGTTAACGGAGTAACAGTCAAAAATGCTTACCCTATGCCCCTCATTGATGGCATTTTAAGTAGACTTCCAAAAGCGCAGTTCATTTCAAGCATCGATCTTAAAGATGCTTACTGGCAGATTCCGCTTACTCCAAGGGCTCGGGAGAAGACGGCTTTTGCTGTGCCTGGGAGGCCGCTATATCAATTCACGGTGATGCCGTTTGGTTTATGCAATGCCCCACAGACATGTCCAAACTGATGGATAAAGTTATCCCACCATCTTTGCGAAATGAGATTTTCATTTATCTCGACGACTTATTGGTGATTTCGGAGTCCTTCGAGAAGCACATGTCCGTGTTGAAAGCGCTGGCCGACCGACTGTCTAAAGCTGGACTGACGATAAACGTAGAGAAGAGCAAAATTTTGCCTGAAGGAAGTGAAATACCTGGGCCACGTGATAGGGTATGGGATGATACAAACGGATCCCGAAAAAGTTGCTGCTATTCGGGAGTTTCCAGTGCCACGATCGGTGAAGCAAGTGCGACGATTTTTGGGAACCACTGGATGGTACCATAAATTTATTAAAAACTATGCCGGAATTGCTGCCCCAATATCAGATACACTAAAGCAACGTCGATCGTTTGTATGGACCAACGAAGCGCAAAGGGCGTTTGAAAGTTTAAAAGACCAAATGTGCGAGGCACCAGTCCTACATAGCCCCGACTTTACCATTCCATTTGCCATTCATTGCGATGCCAGCCACACCGGAGTTGGCGGCGTGTTAATGCAAACGGATAGCGATGGTAATGACATCCCAATCGCATTCATGTCTCGCAAGCTGAATCAGTGTCAGCGAAACTATTCAGTCACGGAGAAAGAGTGCTTGGCAGCCATAATGTGTGTGAAGAAGTTTCGAGCTTATGTGGAAGGACACGAGTTCTCCATCCATACCGACCATGCATCATTGAAGTGGCTAATGTCACAATCGGACCTAAGTTCTAGATTGCAAGATGGGCTCTCAAATTGCAGGGGTTCAACTTCAAAATTTTCCACCGCAAAGGTAGCCAAAATGTTGTCCCAGATGCTCTGTCGCGGGTGCACACCGAAGATCTATCGGCATTCAGTTGCGATGGATTGGTAGACCTGCAGTCTGATTGCTTCAAGTCGGCAGAATATTTGGAACTGATTCGAAAAATTAAAGGCAACCAGACACAGATGCCAGACATTAAGGTGATCGATAATCTCATATATCGGCGAGCAGAACACGCGGCTGCTGATCAGATCGCTGACGACCTGTGTTGGAAGCTGTGGGTTCCAACGGAACTGGTGTCCGATGTACTAAAACAGAGTCACGAACAGTCGCTAGCAGCTCATAGCGGCATTAATAAAACGTTGGAGAGAGTTCGACGTTATTATTATTGGCCAAGTTTAGTAACCGATGTGAGAGCGTTCAATAAACAGCTGTTCGGTCTGCAAGTGCACCAAGTACCCGAATCGTTTGTTTACGACCCCATTAGCTCCAGTGAAGGAAACTCAACGAGTGTTTCAGAAGTTGTTTGTGGATTTCCTGGGTCCGTATCCACGAAGAAAATCCGAAAATATCGGTATCTTCGTTGTTTTGGACCATCTTTCAAAATATCCGGTTTTAAAACCCGTAAAGAAATTTACAGCGGAGGCGATAACTCGATTCATGGAAGAGGACCTATTCCATTGCTTCGGGGTACCCGAAGTGGTTGTGTCCGACAATGGAGTACAATTTAAGTCCCATCACTTCAATTCGCTGTTGAAAAAGTACAATGTGCAGCATTTTTATACGGCTGTGTACGCACCTCAAGCCAACGCATCGGAACGCGTTAACAGATCCGTTATTGCCGCCATTAAAGCTTACATCAAGCCAGATCAAACTAATTGGGATGAGCAGCTTAGTTCTATTAGTTGTGCCTTACGATCTAGTCTGCATTCAGCCCTAAACGACAGCCCCTATCGGGTTGCATTTGGACAGCACATGATCACCAATGGAGACACCTATCAGCTCTTACGAAATTTGCAGGTTTTAGAAGATCGTACCGTGAGTTTTGGTCGGGAAGATTCGTTTGATGTGATTCGAAAAACAGCCCAACGAACAATACAAAAACAACACCAACGTCCACCAAGTCGCGGGCAGTGAACTTTGGCTGCGCGAGACGAGGACAGCCGTCTGAACGGGCTTAGTGCGGCGAAGTGGCGTAACCGTTTCGCATTCAAAACCGGGCCAAGAAACGGAAACCGGTGCTTGCAGTCAGCGTAGGACCGAAGCCGCTTAAATGTTCCTACCGGGCGGGAAAAAATAGTGCACCACGTGTGTACATAACCTCCCGGCGACCCCTAGTGGTATCGCCTCTCTTGTTCTTCTCGTGATTCGGCCTAGCTGTTCCAAACGTTTATTTAAAGTGCAGTGGAGGCCAGCGTTTGTCTTATGTGCACGTTAGTGTCATTATGTAGGCTGAATGAAAACTGTAAGAGATGTGCTCACATACATATGTATACACCGCCCACTGAAAGCCACTGAGGCCAGTAAGATCCCACCGTGACTCGCATTCCCTTGAACCTCGCAGTCCGTTGATATGTCTGTTTTTGTGAAGTTGGATATACTTAGTGTTAATTGTAACAGAAAAAAAACCAGAAAAAAAACCCACCAACACATGGAAAGTTTGAAAATGCATTTGATAAAAGCTTAAAAGTTTGAGCTTAAAAGCGTCCGCTCGGCCGGGTCCCCTCCGCGAGCTTATGCCATGCAGCACGCGCTGTACGATTTTGTTTTTGGTTTGCAGGTAAAAGTTTAATGCACCCACACACAGCCACACGCCCAGCTACGAAAGATCTTTCGCCGCGGGAACACAAACAAAAACTGAGTGAGCTTTATAATATACCAACAACATTACATTTTATTGCCTCCCAAAATTCCGCGAGCGTGGCAAAAGCTTCGTTCTTTTTTGCTAGAGCTGTTTGTCGGTCGTTGACCTCACACTTTTAAAGTAGTCACAGCTGATTGGCCTTCTGCCTTTACAATACGCTTGGTAGAACGAATAGTATGTCCAACTACTCCCTGAAGCCGATGTGCTGGGACATGTGTACCTATATTGCGCTATAGTATTATCTTTCTATCTAACGAAAAATCATTAGTTTATATCGCACTATAAAATATCGTATATGCACTTATAACTATTTACACTTATCGTATTTATTTATCTAAATATTCCCTAGTAATAAAAGCTATATCTCTTGTGACGCTTTTCGTTCCTCCTTTTGTCCATTTAGCCTTGTCTTGGAGTTCTCGGTTAGTGTTTCTTTTTTCTTGTAACATGAATATAGTATCTGAATATAGTTTCTAATAAAATGATTGTTAAGATGAATATGTGCTAGACGTTACCGCATTTGGGGGAACCATGCCACTCGTGAGCGAAATAGGATGACCAATACCGGACACTCCAGGGATCCTGATATTATTCTTGGCTCTTTCAGGATCATGGTAGGGTGGGCGTGGCACGACTCCGTGCCAGCAAAACAGAGATGTCCGCCGCGGTGGTAGATCCCTACTCCTTCTCTGCACTTTTTTTGCCCCACTATACTTTCCGTACCCCTAACGATCCTTTCCTTGTCTGTCCCCCTCCCATTACCAAAAAGAGTACGCGAATTTTAATAAAATAATACCAGCAGGAGCGAAGCAACCTAACTGGAGGGTTACCCCAAAGAACCCATCCCCATTTCCGACCATCTCGGGTGGCCGAAACAGTGCCACTCGGTCTGCTGCATTAAACCAACAGACAGATGCAACGTGGGCGGCCGGACTAGAGCCGCTCGCCATCTCCAACTTTGCCCACGATGCACGCCAACACCATCAATCCAGCCATCGCCACTAAACACACTAAACGGCCGGTATACAGCGTAATGTTCGCATTGCGTTTGATATGCCTGCCGGTGCTCCTTTGTTGTTTGTCCTCCTGTTAGAAATAAAATAAATATAATTAATATGTTTATATGTGTGTAAATGTATGTCAATTATCGTTTATTTTACCTTGTCTGCATCAATGTTCTTGTTGTAGATGTCAATCCTGTTGTTTTTTGTAGTTTTTGCATGTCCGTAGATAGTTTTAGTTACTTACCTGTGATATTAGAATTAAGTTTTTGTAAATTAATGTAGTTTTTCTGTAGTTAATTGTATATTTTTCGTAGTTTTCTAATTAGTTTTACCTTCTTACTCTTCTTCCCAACCATTCCCATAATTCCCCTTGACACGTGGTATTACCAAAAATACCACGCAAATACCAGACTATGACCGAAAACCACCAAAAAGCCATTTCAAATTTAAAATGCATTTATCAATGCCCAGTGTGTTATCGGTCGCAAATTCGGCAATTTATGCCCAGCCAATTTCTCCCCACCCCCTACCCACTTCAAATGCCACTAAATGCCAAATGCGGTTGAGCAGGAGCAAAATTAACACTGCCAACCTCCGCCACTCTGCCAAACGCCCCATTTCAACCGCCCATATGATGCTATGCGGTCGACTCTTCGGAGCGTCACGCGCCCGGATCGAAAGATCCGGAAGTTTACAGTATCCGGGCGGTTATACGGGAGCAGGCATTTATCCCCCCCCCCCCCCCCCCCCCCCCCCCCCCCATCATATCCCATCCCCCAACAACAGAGCAGCCACTACACACAGCACAAACATAAGACACTGGCCGCTAACCAGCGACAACGACAACACACACAGCCACTAAAACAAACGGCTATTCCAATTCTCCATTGCCTACTTATCGGTGCTGCTGCCCTCGGACCACTTCATC
>NW_022881610.1:0-69720 GCF_003369915.1 Drosophila miranda
TACAAAAATATTTCAAAACTTCGCCCCGCCCACTTCCGCCCACACAAAGGACGAAAATCTGTTGCATCCACAATATTGCACATTCGAGAAAACTAAAAACGCAGAATCATAGATAATGACCATATCTATCAGATTGCTGAATCTGGATCAGATCAGATCATTTTTATAGCCAAAAGGAACAAATCAATTTGCACTGGCTACGCAGCGCCCGACGTCACGCTCAGACTGATTTTCTGTCTCTCTCGCACGCACTTTTTGTCGTGTCGTTTAATATTAGCTGCGTCTGCCGGAGGAGAGCATACTGACAAAGTTTCGGGTATAATTGTAGAGTTGCGGTGTCCGCAGCAACTCACAACGTTCCCCCTCGTTCCTTTAGATTTCATGTGCCAGGCTAAAACCATTCTCTTTCGTCACACGATGTATACAGTTTTATAGTTAGTTTGTAACCCAGCCAACATAATGGTTTTTGGAAACTAATGGGTATGAGAGCAACATTAATTATACCCGATACTCAAAATGAGTATTGGTGTATATTAGATTTGTGGTAAAAGTGGATGTGTGTAACGTCCAGAAGTAATCGTTTCCGACCCCATAAAGTATATATATTCTGGATCAGCATCAATAGCCGAGTCGATTGAGCCCTGTCTGTCTGTCTGTCTGTCCGTCGTCCGTCCGTCTGTCCGTGTCCGTCTGCCCGTCCCTTCAGCGCCTAGTGCTCAAAGACTATAAGAGCTACAGCAACGATGTTTTGGATCCAGACTTCTGTGATATGTCACTGCTACAAAAATATTTCAAAACTTCGCCCCGCCCACTTCCGCCCCCAAAGAACGAAAATCTGTGGCATCCACAATTTTAAAGATATGAGAAAACCAAAACCGTAGAGTTGTAGAGAATGACCATATCTTTAAGACTGCGAGAATCTGAATTGGATCGTATTATTATTATAGCCAGCATCAAGAAAACAATTTCATTTTTTCTCGCCCTGTCTCTCTCTAACACACACGTAGCATAGGCGGCTTTGCTTAGAGTAAAACATTAGCGCCTAGATCTCAGAGACTATAAAAGCTAGAGCAACCAAATTTGGTATCCACTCCTAATATATCGGACCGAGACGAGTTTGTTTCAAAATTTCGCCACACCCCTTCCGCCCCCGCAAGGGACGAAAATCTGGGGATATTCAAAAATCTCAGAGACTATTAAGGCTAGAGTAACCAAATTTGGTATCCGCACTTCTGTTAGATCTTACTATAAAACGTGTATCTCAAAATTTCGCCCCACCCCCTTCCGCCCACACAAAGGACGAAAATCTGTTGCATCCACAATATTGCACATTCGAGAAAACTAAAAACGCAGAATCATAGATATGACTATATCTATCAGATTACTGAATCTGGATCAGATCAGATCATTTTTATAGCCAATAGGAACAAATCAATTTGCAGTGGCTACGCAGCGCCCGACGTCACGCTCAGACTGATTTTCTGTCTCTCTCGCACGCACTTTTTGTCGTGTCGTTTAATATTAGCTGCGTCTGCCGGAGGAGAGCCATACTGACAAAGTTTCGGGTATAATTGTAGAGTTCGGTGTCCGCAGCAACTCACAACGTTCCCCCTCGTTCCTTTAGATTTCATGTGCCAGGCTAAAACCATTCTCTTTCGTCACACGATGTATACAGTTTTATAGTTAGTTATGTAACCCAGCCAACATAATGGTTTTTGGAAACTAATGGGTATGAGAGCAACATTAATTTTTCTTGAGATTACAAAGCAGTACACTCTAGTACGTTCACGTGCATATATACTCGTATTAAATATCTTTTCCGCCCACTTCCGCCCCCACAAAGGGCGAAAATCTGTGGCATCCACAATTTTAAAGATACAAGAAAACCAAAAACGCAGAATCGTAGAGAATGGCCATATCTTTTAGACTGCAGAATTTGAATAAGATCGTATTATTATTAAAGCCAGCATCAAGAAAACAATTTCAGTTTTTCTCGCCCTGTCTCTCTCTAACACACACGTAGCATTGCCGGCTTTGCTTAGAGTAAAACATTAGCGCCTAGATCTCAGAGACTATAAAAGCTAGAGCAACCAAATTTGGTATCCGCACTCCTGTTAGATCTCACTATAAAACGTGTATATCAAAATTTCACCCCACCCCTTACACCCACACAAAGGACGAAAATCTGTTGCATCCACAATATTGCACATTCGAGAAAACTAAAAACGCAGAATCATAGATATTGACTATATCTATCAGATTACTGCATCTGGATCAGATCAGATCATTTTTATAGCCAATAGGAACAAATCAATTTGCAGTGGCTACGCAGCGCCCGACGTCACGCTCAGACTGATTTTCTGTCTCTCTCGCACGCACTCTTTGTCGTGTCGTTTAATATTAGCGGCGTCTGCCGGAGAAGAGCTATACTGACTTAGTATCGGGTATAACTGTAGAGTTGCGGTGTCCGCAGCAACTCACAACGTTCCCCCTCGTTCCTTTAGATTTCATGTGCCAGGCTAAAACCATTCTCTTTCGTCACACGATGTATACAGTTTTATAGTTTGTTATGTAACCCAGCCAACATAATGGTTTTTGGAAACTAATGGGTATGAGAGCAACATTAATTATACCCGATACTCAAAATGAGTATTGGGGTATATTAGATTTGTGGTAAAAGTGGATGTGTGTAACGTCCAGAAGGAATCGTTTCCGACCCCATAAAGTATATATATTCTGGATCAGCATCAATAGCCGAGTCGATTGAGCCCTGTCTGTCAGTCTGTCTGTCCGTCTGTCCGTCCGTCCGTCTGTCCGTTCCCTTCAGCGCCTAGTGCTCAAAGACTATAAGAGCTAGAGCAACGATGTTTTGGATCCAGACTTCTGTGATATGTCACTGCTACAAAAATATTTCAAAACTTCGCCCCGGCCACTTCCCCCACAAAGGACGAAAATCTGTGGCATCCACAATTTTAAAGATATGAGAAAACCAAAACCGTAGAGTTGTAGAGAATGACCATATCTTTAAGACTGCAGAATCTGAATTGGATCGTTTTATTATTATAGCCAGCATCAAGAAAACAATTTCATTTTTTCTCGCCCTGTCTCTCTCTAACACACACGTAGCATAGGCGGCTTTGCTTAGAGTAAAACATTAGCGCCTAGATCTCAGAGACTACAAAAGCTAGAGCAACCAAATTTGGTATCCACACTCCTAATATATCGGACCGAGACGAGTTTGTTTCAAAATTTCGCCACCCCCCCTTCCGCCCCCGCAAAGGACGAAAATCTGGGGCATCCACAAATCTCAGAGACTATTAAGGCTAGAGTAACCAAATTTGGTATCCGCACTCCTGTTAGATCTCACTATAAAACGTGTATCTCAAAATTTCACCCCACCCCCTTACGCCCACACAAAGGACGAAAATCTGTTGCATCCACAATATTGCACATTCGAGAAAACTAAAAACGCAAAATCATACATAATGACTATATCTATCAGATTGCTGAATCTGGATCAGATCAGATCATTTTTATAGCCAAAAGGAACAAATCAATTTGCACTGGCTACGCAGCGTGGATGCCACAGATTTTCGTCCTTTGTGGGGGCGGAAGTGGGCGGGGCGAAGTTTTGAAATATTTTTGTAGCAGTGACATATCACAGAAGTCTGGATCCAAAACATCGTTGCTCTAGCTCTTATAGTCTTTGATCACTAGGCGCTGAGGGGGACGGACAGACGGACGGACGGACAGACGGACAGACAGATAGACAGACAGGGCTCAATCGACTCGGCTATTGATGCTGATCCAGAATATATATACTTTATGGGGTCGGAAACGATTACTTCTGGACGTTACACACATCCACTTTTACCACAAATCTAATATACCCAATACTCATTTTGAGTATCGGTATAATTAATGTTGCTCTCATACCCATTAGTTTCCAAAAACCATTATGTTGGCTGGGTTACATAACAAACTATAAAACTGTATACATCGTGTGACGAAAGAGAATGGTTTTAGCCTGGCACATGAAATCTAAAGGAACGAGGGGGAACGTTGTGAGTTGCTGCGGACACCGCAACTCTACAGTTATACCCGATTCTAAGTCAGTATAGCTCTTCTCCGGCAGACGCCGCTAATATTAAACGACACGACAAAGAGTGCGTGCGAGAGAGACAGAAAATCAGTCTGAGCGTGACGTCGGGCGCTGCGTAGCCACTGCAAATTGATTTGTTCCTTTTGGCTATAAAAATGATCTGATCTGATCCAGATGCAGCAATCTGATAGATATAGTCATTATCTATGATTCTGCGTTTTTAGTTTTCTCGAATGTGCAATATTGTGGATGCAACAGATTTTCGTCCTTTGTGTGGGCGTAAGGGGGTGGGGCGAAATTTTGAGATACACGTTTTATAGTGAGATCTAACAGGAGTGCGGATACCAAATTTGGTTACTCTAGCCTTAATAGTCTCTGAGATTTTCGAATATCCCCAGATTTTCGTCCTTTGCGGGGGCGGAAGGGGTGTGGCGAAATTTTGAAACAAACTCGTCTCGGTCCGATATATTAGGAGTGTGGATACCAAATTTGGTTGCTCTAGCTTTTATAGTCTCTGAGATCTAGGCGCTAATGTTTTACTCTAAGCAAAGCGGCTATGCTACGTGTGTGTTAGAGAGAGACAGGGCGAGAAAAAATGAAATTGTTTTCTTGATGCTGGCTATAATAATAATACTATCTTATTCAAATTGTGCAGTCTAAAAGATATGGCCATTCTCTACGATACTGCGTTTTTGGTTTTCTCGTATCTTTAAAATTGTGGATGCCACAGATTTTCGCCCTTTGTGGGGGCGGAAGTGGGCGGAAAAGATATTTAATACGAGTATATATGCACGTGAACGTACTAGAGTGTACTGCTTTGTAATCTCAAGAAAAATTAATGTTGCTCTCATACCCATTAGTTTCCAAAAACCATTATGTTGGCTGGGTTACATAACTAACTATAAAACTATATTAGATTTGTGGTAAAAGTGGATGTGTGTAACGTCCAGAAGGAATCGTTTCCGACCCCATCAAGTATATATATTCTTGATCAGCATCAATAGCCGAGTCGAATGGGCCTTGTCTGTCTGTCTGTCTGTCCGTCTGTCCGTCTGTCCGTCTGTCCGTCCGTCCGTCTGTCCGTCTGTCCGTCCCCTTCAGCAACTAGTGATCAAAGACTATAAGAGCTAGAGCAACGATGTTTTGGATCCAGACTTCTGTGATATGTCACTGCTAGAAGAAAATTTCAAACCTTTGCCCCCCACTTCCGCCCCCAAAGGGCGAAAATCTGTGGCATCCACAATTTTAAAGATACGAGAAAACCAAAAACGTAGGATTGTAGAGAATGAACATATCTTTAAGACTGCGGAATCTGAATTGGATCGTATTATTATTAAAGCCAGCATCAAGAAAACAATTTCATTTTTTCTCGCCCTGTCTCTCTCTAACACACACGTAGCATAGGCGGCTTTGCTTAGAGTAAAACATTAGCGCCTAGATCTCAGAGACTACAAAAGCTAGAGCAACCAAATTTGGTATCCACACTCCTAATATATCGGACCGAGACGAGTTTGTTGCAAAATTTCGCCACACCCCCTTCCGCCCCGCAAAGGACGAAAATCTGGGGCATCCACAAATCTCAGAGACTATTAAGGCTAGAGTAACCAAATTTGGTATCCGCACTCCTGTTAGATCTCACTATAAAACGTGTATCTCAAAATTTAACCACCCACCTTACGCCCACACAAAGGACGAAAATCTTTTGCATCCACAATATTGCACATTCGAGAAAACTAAAAACGCAAAATCATACATAATGACTATATCTATCAGATTGCTGAATCTGGATCAGATCAGATCATTTTTATAGCCAAAAGGAACAAATCAATTTGCACTGGCTACGCAGCGCCCGACGTCACGCTCAGACTGATTTTCTGTCTCTCTCGCACGCACTCTTTGTCGTGTCGTTTAATATTAGCTGCGTCTGCCGGAGGAGAGCCATACTGACAAAGTTTCTGGTATAAATGTAGAATTGCGGTGTACGCAGCAACTCACAACGTTCCCCCTCATTATACCCGATACTCAAAATGAGTATTGGGGTATATTAGATTTGTGGTAAAAGTGGATGTGTGTAACGTCCAGAAGGAATCGTTTCCGACCCCATAAAGTATATATATTCTTGATCAGCATCAATAGCCGAGTCGATTGAGCCCTGTCTGTCTGTCCGTCTGTCCGTCTGTCCGTCCGTCCGTCTGTCCGTCCCCTTCAGCGCCTAGTGCTCAAAGACTATAAGAGCTAGAGCAACGATGTTTTGGACCCAGACTTCTGTGATATGTCACTGCTACAAAAATATTTCAAAACTTCGCCCCGCCCTTCCGCCCCCACAAAGGACGAAAATCTGTGGCATCCACATTATAAAGATATGAGAAAACCAAAACCGTAGAGTTGTAGAGAATGACCATATCTTTAAGACTGCGGAATCTGAATTGGATCGTATTATTATTATAGCCAGCATCAAGAAAACAATTTCATTTTTTCTCGCCCTGTCTCTCTCTAACACACACGTAGCATAGGCGGCTTTGCTTAGAGTAAAACATTAGCGCCTAGATCTCAGAGACTACAAAAGCTAGAGCAACCAAATTTGCACTCCTAATATATCGGACCGAGACGAGTTTGTTTCAAAATTTCGCCACACCCCCTTCCGCCCCCGCAAAGGATGAAAATCTGGGGATATTCAAAAATCTCAGAGACTATTAAGGCTAGAGTAACCAAATTTGCTATCCGCACTTCTGTTAGATCTGACTATAAAACGTATATCTCAAAATTTCGCCCCACCCCTTCCGCCCACACAAAGGACGAAAATCTGTTGCATCCACAATATTGCACATTCGAGAAAACTAAAAACGCAGAATCATAGATAATGACCATATCTATCAGATTGCTGAATCTGGATCAGATCAGATCATTTTTTAGCCAAAAGGAACAAATCAATTTGCACTGGCTACGCAGCGCCCGACGTCACGCTCAGACTGATTTTCTGTCTCTCTCGCACGCACTTTTTGTCGTGTCGTTTAATATTAGCTGCGTCTGCCGGAGGAGAGCCCTACTGACAAAGTTTCGGGTATAATTGTAGAGTTGCGGTGTCCGCAGCAACTCACAACGTTCCCCCTCGTTCCTTTAGATTTCATGTGCCAGGCTAAAACCATTCTCTTTCGTCACACGATGTATACAGTTTTATAGTTTGTTATGTAACCCAGCCAACATAATGGTTTTTGGAAACTAATGGGTATGAGAGCAACATTAATTATACCCGATACTCAAAATGAGTATTGGGGTATATTAGATTTGTGGTAAAAGTGGATGTGTGTAACGTCCAGAAGGAATCGTTTCCGACCAAATAAAGTATATATATTCTTGATCAGCATCAATAGCCGAGTCGATTGAGCCCTGTCTGTCTGTCCGTCTGTCCGTCCGTCCGTCGGTCCGTCCCTTCAGCGCCTAGTGCGCAAAGACTATAAGATCTAGAGTTCTAGAGTGTAAAATCTCAACCAGATCGTATAATTATTATAGCCAGAATCAAGAAAACAATTTCATTCTTTCTCGCTCTGTCTCTCTCTAACACACAGGTTTCATGGTTGGCTTTGCCAATTGCAAAATATGAGTTCAAGGATCTCAGAACCTATAAGAGCCAGAGCAACCAAATTTGGTATCCACACTCCTGTGATATCGGACCTTGACCGTTTCGTGTCCAAATTTCGCCACACCCCCTTCCGCCCCCGCAAAGGTCGAAAATCTGGGGCATCCACAAATCTCAGAGACTATTAAGGCTAGAGTAACCAATTTGGTATCCGCACTCCTGTTAGATCTCACTATAAAACGTGTATCTCAAAATTTCACCCCACCCTTACGCCCACACAAAGGACGAAAATCTGTTGCATCCACAATATTGCACATTCGAGAAAACTAAAAACGCAGAATCATAGATAATGACCATATCTATCAGATTGCTGAATCTGGATTAGATCAGATCATTTTTATAGCCAAAAGGAACAAATCAATTTGCACTGGCTACGCAGCGCCCGACGTCACGCTCAGACTGATTTTCTGTCTCTCTCGCACGCACTCTTTGTCGTGTCGTTTAATATTAGCTGCGTCTGCCGGAGGAGAGCCATACTGACAAAGTTTCTGGTATAAATGTAGAATTGCGGTGTACGCAGCAACTCACAACGTTCCCCCTCATTATACCCGATACTCAAAATGAGTATTGGGGTATATTAGATTTGTGGTAAAAGTGGATGTGTGTAACGTCCAGAAGGAATCGTTTCCGACCCCATAAAGTATATATATTCTTGATCAGCATCAATAGCCGAGTCGATTGAGCCCTGTCTGTCTGTCCGTCTGTCCGTCTGTCCGTCCGTCCGTCTGTCCGTCCCCTTCAGCGCCTAGTGCTCAAAGACTATAAGAGCTAGAGCAACGATGTTTTGGACCCAGACTTCTGTGATATGTCACTGCTACAAAAATATTTCAAAACTTCGCCCCGCCACTTCCGCCCCACAAAGGACGAAAATCTGTGGCATCCACAATTTTAAAGATATGAGAAAACCAAAACCGTAGAGTTGTAGAGAATGACCATATCTTTAAGACTGCGGAATCTGAATTGGATCGTATTATTATTATAGCCAGCATCAAGAAAACAATTTCATTTTTTCTCGCCCTGTCTCTCTCTAACACACACGTAGCATAGGCGGCTTTGCTTAGAGTAAAACATTAGCGCCTAGATCTCAGAGACTACAAAAGCTAGAGCAACCAAATTTGGTATCCACACTCCTAATATATCGGACCGAGACGAGTTTGTTTCAAAATTTCGCCACACCCCTTCCGCCCCGCAAAGGATGAAAATCTGGGGATATTCAAAAATCTCAGAGACTATTAAGGCTAGAGTAACCAAATTTGCTATCCGCACTTCTGTTAGATCTGACTATAAAACGTATATCTCAAAATTTCGCCCCACCCCCTTCCGCCCACACAAAGGACGAAAATCTGTTGCATCCACAATATTGCACATTCGAGAAAACTAAAAACGCAGAATCATAGATAATGACCATATCTATCAGATTGCTGAATCTGGATCAGATCAGATCATTTTTATAGCCAAAAGGAACAAATCAATTTGCACTGGCTACGCAGCGCCCGACGTCACGCTCAGACTGATTTTCTGTCTCTCTCGCACGCACTTTTTGTCGTGTCGTTTAATATTAGCTGCGTCTGCCGGAGGAGAGCCCTACTGACAAAGTTTCGGGTATAATTGTAGAGTTGCGGTGTCCGCAGCAACTCACAACGTTCCCCCTCGTTCCTTTAGATTTCATGTGCCAGGCTAAAACCATTCTCTTTCGTCACACGATGTATACAGTTTTATAGTTTGTTATGTAACCCAGCCAACATAATGGTTTTTGGAAACTAATGGGTATGAGAGCAACATTAATTATACCCGATACTCAAAATGAGTATTGGGGTATATTAGATTTGTGGTAAAAGTGGATGTGTGTAACGTCCAGAAGGAATCGTTTCCGACCAAATAAAGTATATATATTCTTGATCAGCATCAATAGCCGAGTCGATTGAGCCCTGTCTGTCTGTCCGTCTGTCCGTCCGTCCGTCGGTCCGTCCCTTCAGCGCCTAGTGCGCAAAGACTATAAGATCTAGAGTTCTAGAGTGTAAAATCTCAACCAGATCGTATAATTATTATAGCCAGAATCAAGAAAACAATTTCATTCTTTCTCGCTCTGTCTCTCTCTAACACACAGGTTTCATGGTTGGCTTTGCCAATTGCAAAATATGAGTTCAAGGATCTCAGAACCTATAAGAGCCAGAGCAACCAAATTTGGTATCCACACTCCTGTGATATCGGACCTTGACCGTTTCGTGTCCAAATTTCGCCACACCCCTTCCGCCCCCGCAAAGGTCGAAAATCTGGGGCATCCACAAATCTCAGAGACTATTAAGGCTAGAGTAACCAAATTTGGTATCCGCACTCCTGTTAGATCTCACTATAAAACGTGTATCTCAAAATTTCACCCCCCTTACGCCCACACAAAGGACGAAAATCTGTTGCATCCACAATATTGCACATTCGAGAAAACTAAAAACGCAGAATCATAGATAATGACTATATCTATCAGATTGCTGAATCTGGATCAGATCGGATCATTTTTGTAGCCAAAAGCAAGAAATCAATTTGCAGTGGCCACGCAGCGCCCGACGTCACGCTCAGACTGATTTTCTGTCTCACTCGCACGCACTCTTTGTCGTGTGGTTCAATATTAGCGGCGTCTGCCGGAGAAGAGCCATACTGACTTAGTATCGGGTATAACTGTAGAGTTGCGGTGTCCGCAGAAACTCACAACGTTCCCCCTCGTTCCTTTAGATTTCATGTGCCAGGCTAAAACCATTCTCTTTCGTCACACGATGTATACAGTTTTATAGTTTGTTATGTAACCCAGCCAACATAATGGTTTTTGGAAACTAATGGGTATGAGAGCAACATTAATTATACCCGATACTCAAAATGAGTATTGGGGTATATTAGATTTGTGGTAAAAGTGGATGTGTGTAACGTCCAGAAGGAATCGTTTCCGACCCCATAAAGTATATATATTCTTGATCAGCATCAATAGCCGAGTCGATTGAGCCCTGTCTGTCTGTCCGTCTGTCCGTCTGTCCGTCCGTCCGTCTGTCCGTCCCCTTCAGCGCCTATTGCTCAAAGACTATAAGAGCTAGAGCAACGATGTTTTGGACCCAGACTTCTGTGATATGTCACTGCTACAAAAATATTTCAAAACTTCGCCCTGCCCACTTCCGCCCCCACAAAGGACGAAAATCTGGGGATATTCAAAAATCTCAGAGACTATTAAGGCTAGAGTAACCAAATTTGGTATCCGCACTTCTGTTAGATCTTACTATAAAACGTGTATCTCAAAATTTCGCCCCACCCCCTTCCGCCCACACAAAGGACGAAAATCTGTTGCATCCACAATATTGCACATTCGAGAAAACTAAAAACGCAGAATCATAGATAATGACCATATCTATCAGATTGCTGAATCTGGATCAGATCAGATCATTTTTATAGCCAATAGGAACAATCAATTTGCAGTGGCTACGCAGCGCCCGACGTCACGCTCAGACTGATTTTCTGTCTCTCTCGCACGCACTCTTTGTCGTGTCGTTTAATATTAGCGGCGTCTGCCGGAGGAGAGCCATACTGACGTAGTATCTGGTATAACCGTAGAGTTGCGGTGTCCGCAGCAACTCACAACGTTCCCCTCGTTCCTTTAGATTTCATGTGCCAGGCTAAAACCATTCTCTTTCGTCACACGATGTATACAGTGTTATAGTTAGTTATGTAACCCTGCCAACATAATGGTTTTTGGAAACTAATGGGTATGAGAGCAACATTAATTTTTCTTGAGATTACAAAGCAGTACACTCTAGTACGTTCACGTGCATATATACTCGTATTAAATATTTTTCCGCCCACTTCCGCCCCCACAAAGGGCGTAAATCTGTGGCATCCACAATTTTAAAGATACGAGAAAACCAAAAACGCAGAATCGTAGAGAATGGCCATATCTTTTAGACTGCACAATTTGAATAAGATAGTATTATTATTATAGCCAGCATCAAGAAAACAATTTCATTTTTTCTCGCCCTGTCTCTCTCTAACACACGTAGCATAGCCGCTTTGCTTAGAGTAAAACATTAGCGCCTAGATCTCAGAGACTATAAAAGCTAGAGCAACCAAATTTGGTATCCACACTCCTGATATATCGGACCGAGACGAGTTTGTTTCAAAATTTCGCCACACCCCTTCCGCCCCCGCAAAGGACGAAAATCTGGGGATATTCGAAAATCTCAGAGACTATTAAGGCTAGAGTAACCAAATTTGGTATCCGCACTTCTGTTAGATCTTACTATAAAACGTGTATCTCAAAATTTCGCCCCACCCCTTCCGCCCACACAAAGGACGAAAATCTGTTGCATCCACAATAATTGCACATTCGAGAAAACTAAAAACGCAGAATCATAGATATGACCATATTCTATCAGATTGCTGAATCTGGATCAGATCAGATCATTTTTATAGCCAAAAGGAACAAATCAATTTGCACTGGCTACGCAGCGCCCGACGTCACGCTCAGACTGATTTTCTGTCTCTCTCGCACGCACTTTTTGTCGTGTCGTTTAATATTAGCTGCGTCTGCCGGAGGAGAGCCATACTGACAAAGTTTCGGGTATAATTGTAGAGTTGCGGTGTCCGCAGCAACTCACAACGTTCCCCCTCGTTCCTTTAGATTTCATGTGCCAGGCTAAAACCATTCTCTTTCGTCACACGATGTATACAGTTTTATAGTTAGTTATGTAACCCAGCAACATAATGGTTTTTGGAAACTAATGGGTATGAGAGCAACATTAATTTTTCTTGAGATTACAAAGCAGTACACTCTAGTACGTTCACGTGCATATATACTCGTATTAAATATCTTTTCCGCCCACTTCCGCCCCACAAAGGGCGAAAATCTGTGGCATCCACAATTTAAAGATACAAGAAAACCAAAAACGCAGAATCGTAGAGAATGGCCATATCTTTTAGACTGCAGAATTTGAATAAGATCGTATTATTATTAAAGCCAGCATCAAGAAACATTTCATTTTTTCTCGCCCTGTCTCTCTCTAACACACACGTAGCATAGCCGGCTTTGCTTAGAGTAAAACATTAGCGCCTAGATCTCAGAGACTATAAAAGCTAGAGCAACCAAATTTGGTATCCGCACTCCTGTTAGATCTCACTATAAACGTGTATATCAAATTTCACCCACCCCTTACACCCACACAAAGGACGAAATCTGTTGCATCCACAATATTGCACATTCGAGAAAACTAAAAAACGCAGAATCATAGATAATGACTATATCTATCAGATTACTGCATCTGATCAGATCAGATCTTTTTTATAGCCAATAGAACGAATCAATTTGCAGTGGCTACGCAGCGCCCGACGATCACGCTCAGACTGATTTTCTGTCTCTCTCGCACGCACTCTTTTTGTCGTGTCGTTTAATATTAGCGGCGTCTGCCGGAGAAGAGCTATACTGACTTAGTATCGGGTATAACTGTAGAGTTGCGGTGTCCGCAGCAACTCACAACGTTCCCCCTCGTTCCTTTAGATTTCATGTGCCAGGCTAAAACCATTCTCTTTCGTCACACGATGTATACAGTTTTATAGTTTGTTATGTAACCCAGCCAACATAATGGTTTTTGGAAACTAATGGGTATGAGAGCAACATTAATTATACCCGATACTCAAAATGAGTATTGGGGTATATTAGATTTGTGGTAAAAGTGGATGTGTGTAACGTCCAAAGAATCGTTTCCGACCCATAAAGTATATATATTCTGATCAGCATCAATAGCCGAGTCGATTGAGCCCTGTCTGTCTGTCTGTCTGTCCGTCTGTCTCTCGTCTGTCCGTCCCTTCAGCGCTAGTGCTCAAAACTATAAGAGCTAGAGCAACGATGTTTTGGATCCAGACTTCTGTGATATGTCACTGCTACAAAAAATATTTCAAAACTTCGCCCCGCCACTTCCGCCCCACAAAGGACGAAAATCTGTGGCATCCACAATTTTAAAGATATGAGAAAACCAAAACGTAGAATTGTAGAGAATGACATATCTTTAAGACTGCAGAATCTGAATATAGATCGTATTATTATTATAGCCAGCATCAAGAAAACAATTTCATTTTTTCTCGCCCTGTCTCTCTCTAACACACACGTAGCATAGCGGCTTTGCTTAGAGTAAAACATTAGCGCCTAGATCTCAGAGACTATAAAGCTAGAGCAACCAAATTTGGTATCCACACTCCTAATATATCGGACCGAGACGAGTTTGTTCAAAATTTCGCCACACCCCCTTCCGCCCCGCAAAGACGAAAATCTGGGAATTCCAAAATCTCAGAGACTATTAAGGCTAGAGTAACAAATTTGTATCCGCACTCTGTTAGATCTCACTATAAAACGGTATACTCAAATTTCGCCCCACCCCCTTCCGCCCACACAAAGGACGAAAATCTGTTGCATCCACAATATTGCACATTCGAGAAAACTAAAAACGCAGAATCATAGATAATGACCATATCTATCAGATTGCTGAATCTGGATCAGATCAGATCATTTTTATAGCCAATAGGAACAAATCAATTTGCAGTGGCTACGCAGCGCCCGACGTCACTCTCAGACTGATTTTCTGTCTCTCTCGCACGCACTTTTGTCGTGTCGTTTAATATTAGCTGCGTCTGCCGGAGAGAGCTATACTGACTTAGTATCGGGTATAACTGTAGAGTTGCGGTGTCCGCAGCAACTCACAACGTTCCCCCTCGTTCCTTTAGATTTCATGTGCCAGGCTAAAACCATTCTCTTTCGTCACACGATGTATACAGTTTTATAGTTTGTTATGTAACCCAGCCAACATAATGGTTTTTGGAAACTAATGGGTATGAGAGCAACATTAAATAGATACTCAAATGATATTGGGTATATTAATTTGTGTAAAATGGATGTGTGAACGTCCAGAAGAATCGTTCCGACCCATAAGTATTAATTCTGGATCAGCATCATAGCCGAGTCGATTAGCCCTGTCTGTCTGTCTGTCCGTCTGTCCGTCTGTCCGTCCCTTCGCGCCTATGCTCAAAACTATAAGAGCTAGAGCAACATGTTTTGGATCCAGACTTCATGTATATGTCACTGCTACAAAATATTTCAACTTCCCCGCCCACTTCCGCCCCACAAAGGGCGAAAATCTGTGGCATCCACAATTTTAAAGATATAGAAAACCAAAAACGCAGAATCGTAGAGAATGACCATATCTTTTAGACTGCAGAATCTGAATTAGATCGTATTATTATTATAGCCAGCATCAAGAAAACAATTTCATTTTTTCTCTGCCCTGTCTCTCTCTAACACACACGTACATAGCCGGCTTTGCTTAGAGTAAAACATTAGCGCCTAGATCTCAGAGACTACAAAAGCTAGAGCAACCAAATTTGGTATCACACTTATATCGAACCGAGACGAGTTTGTTTCAAAATTCGCCACACCCTTCCGCCCCCGCAAGGACAAATCTGGGATATCAAAAATCTCAGAACTATTAAGCAAGAGTAAAAATTGGTATCCGCACTCTGTTAGATCTCACTATAAAACGTGTATCTCAAAATTTCACCCCACCCCTTCCGCCCACACAAAGGACGTAAAATCTGTTGCATCCACAATATTGCACATTCGAGAAAACTAAAAACGCAGAATCATAGATAATGACTCATATCTATCAGATTGCTGAATCTGGATCAGATCAGATCATTTTTATAGCCAAATAGGAACAAATCAATTTGCACGTGGCTACGCAGCGCCCGACGTCACGCTCAGACTGATTTTCTGTCTCTCTCGCACGCACTCTTTGTCGTGTCGTTTAATATTAGCTGCGTCTGCCGGAGAAGAGCCATACTGACTAAAGTTTCGGGTATAACTGTAGAGTTGCGGTGTCCGCAGCAACTCACAACGTTCCCCCTCGTTCCTTTAGATTTCATGTGCCAGGCTAAAACCATTCTCTTTCGTCACACGATGTATACAGTTTTATAGTTGTTATGTAACCCAGCCAACATAATGGTTTTTGGAAACTAATGGGTATGAGAGCAACATTAATTATACCGATACTCAAAATGAGTATTGGTTATATTAGATTGTGGTAAAAGTGGATGTGTGTAACGTCCAGAAGTAATCGTTTCCGACCCCATAAAGTATATTTATTCTGGATCAGCATCAATAGCCGAGTCGATTGAGCCCTGTCTGTCTGTCTGTCCGTCTGTCGTCCGTCCGTCTGTCCGTCCCCTTCAGCGCCTAGTGCTCAAAGACTATAAAGCTAGAGCAACGATGTTTTGTATATGTCATGCTACAAAATATTTCAAAACTTCGCCCCGCCCACTTCCGCCCCCACAAAGAACGAAAATCTTGCATCCACAATTTAAAATAGAGAAAACAAAAACCGTAATTGTAGAGAATGACATATCTTTAAGACTGCAATCTGAATGATCGTTTTATTATTTAGCCAATCAAGAAACAATTTCATTATCGCCTGTCTCTCTCTAACACACACGTAGCATACCGCTTTGCTTAGATACTAGAGCCTAGATCTCAGAGACTATAAAAGCTAGAGCAACCAAATTGGTATCCACACTCCTAATATATCGGACCGAGACGAGTTTGTTTCAAAATTTCGCCACACCCCTTCCCCCGCAAAGGACGAAAATCTGGGATATTCAAAAATCTCAGAGACTATTAAGCTAGAGTAACCAAATTTGTATCGCACTTCTGTTAGATCTACTATTAAAACGTTATCTCAAAATTCGCCCACCCCTTCCCCCCACAAAACGAAAATCTGTTGCATCACAATATTGACATCGAGAAAACTAAAAACGCAGATCATAGATAATGACCATATCTATCAGATTGCTGAATCTGGATCAGATCAGATTATTTTTATAGCCAATAGGAACAAATCAATTTGCAGTGGCTACGCAGCGCCCGACGTCACGCTCAGACTGATTTTCTGTCTCTCTCGCACGCACTCTTTGTCGTGTCGTTAATATTAGCGGCGTCTGCCGGAGGAGAGCCATACTGACATAGTATCGGGTATAATTGTAGAGTTGCGGTGTCCGCAGCAACTCACAACGTTCCCCCTCGTTCCTTTAGATTTCATGTGCCAGGCTAAAACCATTCTCTTTCGTCACACGATGTATACAGTTTTATAGTTAGTTATGTAACCCAGCCAACATAATGGTTTTTGGAAACTAATGGGTATGAGAGCAACATTAATTTTTCTTGAGATTACAAAGCAGTACACTCTAGTAACGTTCACGTGCATATATACTCGTATTAAATATCTTTTCCGCCCACTTCCGCCCCACAAAGGCGAAAATCTGTGGCATCCACAATTTTAAAGATATGAGAAAACCAAAAACCGTAGAGTTGTAGAGAATGACCATATCTTTAAGACTGCAGAATCTGAATTGGATCGTATTATTATTATAGCCAGCATCAAGAAAACAATTTCATTTTTTCTCGCCCTGTCTCTCTCTAACACACACGTAGCATAGCCGGCTTTGCTTAGAGTAAAACATTAGCGCTAGATCTCAGAGACTAAAAGCTAGAGCAACCAAATTTGGTATCCACTCCTAATATATCGGACGAGACGAGTTTGTTTCAAAATTTCGCCACACCCCTTCCGCCCCGCAAGGACGAAAATCTGGGGATATTCAAAAATCTCAGAGACTATTAAGGCTAGAGTAACCAAATTTGGTATCCGCACTTCCTGTTAGATCTTACTATAAAACGTGTATCTCAAAATTTCGCCCCACCCCCTTCCGCCACACAAAGGACGAAAATCTGTTGCATCCACAATATTGCACATTCGAGAAAACTAAAAACGCAGAATCATAGATATGACTATATCTATCAGATTGCTGCATCTGGATCAGATCAGATCATTTTTATAGCCAATAGGAACAAATCAATTTGCAGTGGCTACGCAGCGCCCGACGTCACGCTCAGACTGATTTTCTGTCTCTCTCGCACGCACTTTTTGTCGTGTCGTTTAATATTAGCTGCGTCTGCCGGAGGAGAGCCATACTGACAAGTTCGGGTATAATTGTAGAGTTACGGTGTCCGCAGCAACTCACAACGTTCCCCCTCGTTCCTTTAGATTTCATGTGCCAGGCTAAAACCATTCTCTTTCGTCACACGATGTATACAGTTTTATAGTTAGTTATGTAACCCAGCCAACATAATGGTTTTTGGAAAAATAATGGGTATGAGAGCAACATTAATTTTTCTTGAGATTACAAAGCAGTACACTCTAGTACGTTCACGTGCATATATTACTCGTATTAAATATCTTTTCCGCCCACTTCCGCCCCCACAAAGGGCGAAAATCTGTGGCATCCACAATTTTAAAGATACAAGAAAACCAAAAAACGCAGAATCGTAGAGAATGGCCATATCTTTTAGACTGCAGAATTTGAATAAGATCGTATTATTATTAAAGCCAGCATCAAGAAAACAATTTCAGTTTTTCTCGCCCTGTCTCTCTCTAACACACACGTAGCATTGCCGGCTTTGCTTAGAGTAAAACATTAGCGCCTAGATCTCAGAGACTATAAAAGCTAGAGCAACCAAATTTGGTATCCGCCACTCCTGTTAGATCTCACTATAAAACGTGTATATCAAAATTTCACCCCACCCCTTACACCCACACAAAGGACGAAAATCTGTTGCATCCACAATATTGCACATTCGAGAAAACTAAAAACGCAGAATCATAGATATTGACTATAATCTATCAGATTACTGCATCTGGATCAGATCAGATCATTTTTAATAGCCAATAGAACAAATCAATTTGCAGTGGCTACGCAGCGCCCGACGTCACGCTCAGACTGATTTTCTGTCTCTCTCGCACGCACTCTTTGTTGTGTCGTTTAATATTAGCGGCGTCTGCCGGAGAAGAGCTATACTGACTTAGTATCGGTATAACTGTAGAGTTGCGGTGTCCGCACCAACTCACAACGTTCCCCCTCGTTCCTTTAGATTTCATGTGCCAGGCTAAAACCATTCTCTTTCGTCACACGATGTATACAGTTTTATAGTTTGTTATGTAACCCAGCCAACATAATGGTTTTTTGGAAACTAATGGGTATTGAGAGCAACATTAATTATACCCGATACTCAAAATGAGTATTGGGTATATTAGATTTGTGGTAAAAGTGGATGTGTGTAACGTCCAGAAGGAATCGTTTCCGACCCCATAAAGTATATATATTCTGGATCAGCATCAATAGCCGAGTCGATTGAGCCCTGTCTGTCAGTCTGTCTGTCGTCTGTCGTCCGTCCGTCTGTCCGTCCCTTCAGCGCCTAGTGCTCAAAGACTATAAGAGCTAGAGCAACGATGTTTTGGATCCAGACTTCTGTGATATGTCACTGCTACAAAAATATTTCAAAACTTCGCCCCGCCCACTTCCGCCCAACAAAGGACGAAAATCTGTTGCATCCACAATATTGCACATTCGAGAAAACTAAAAACGCAGAATCATAGATAATGACCATATCTATCAGATTGCTGAATCTGGATCAGATCAGATCATTTTATAGCCAAAAGGAACAAATCAATTTGCACTGGCTACGCAGCGCCGACGTCACGCTCAGACTGATTTTCTGTCTCTCTCGCACGCACTTTTTGTCGTGTCGTTTAATATTAGCTGCGTCTGCCGGAGGAGAGCCATACTGACAAAGTTTCGGGTATAATTGTAGAGTTGCGGTGTCCGCAGCAACTCACAACGTTCCCCTCGTTCCTTTAGATTTCATGTGCCAGGCTAAAACCATTCTCTTTCGTCACACGATGTATACAGTTTTATAGTTAGTTATGTAACCCAGCCAACATAATGGTTTTTGGAAACTAATGGGTATGAGAGCAACATTAATTATTACCCGATACTCAAAATGAGTATTGGTGTATATTTAGATTTGTGGTAAAAGTGGATGTGTGTAACGTCCAGAAGAAATCGTTTCCGACCCCATAAAGTATATATATTCTTGATCAGCATCAATAGCCGAGTCGATTGAGCCCTGTCTGTCTGTCTGTCTGTCCGTCTGTCCGTCTGTCCGTCGTCCGTCTGCCCGTCCCTTCAGCGCCTAGTGCTCAAAGACTATAAGAGCTACAGCAACGATGTTTTGGATCCAGACTTCTGTGATATGTCACTGCTACAAAAATATTTCAAAAACTTCGCCCCGCCACTTCCGCCCCCACAAAGAACGAAAATCTGTGGCATCCACAATTTTAAAGATATGAGAAAACCAAAAACCGTAGAGTTGTAGAGAATGACCATATCTTTAAGACTGCAGAATCTGAATTGGATCGTATTATTATTATAGCCAGCATCAAGAAAACAATTTCATTTTTTCTCGCCCTGTCTCTCTCTAACACACACGTAGCATAGCCGGCTTTGCTTAGAGTAAAACATTAGCGCCTAGATCTCAGAGACTATAAAAGCTAGAGCAACCAAATTTGGTATCCGCACTCCTAATATATCGGACCGAGACGAGTTTGTTTCAAAATTTCGCCACACCCCCTTCCGCCCCGCAAGGACGAAAATCTGGGGATATTCAAAAATCTCAGAGACTATTAAGGCTAGAGTAACCAAATTTGGTATCCGCACTTCTGTTAGATCTTACTATAAAACGTGTATCTCAAAATTTCGCCCCACCCAGTTCCGCCCACACAAAGGACGAAAATCTGTTGCATCCACAATATTGCACATTCGAGAAAACTAAAAACGCAGAATCATAGATATTGACTATATCTATCAGATTACTGCATCTGGATCAGATCAGATCATTTTTATAGCCAATAGGAACAAATCAATTTGCAGTGGCTACGCAGCGCCCGACGTCACGCTCAGACTGATTTTCTGTCTCTCTCGCACGCACTTTTTGTCGTGTCGTTTAATATTAGCTGCGTCTGCCGGAGGAGAGCCATACTGACAAAGTTTCGGGTATAATTGTAGAGTTACGGTGTCCGCAGCAACTCACAACGTTCCCCCTCGTTCCTTTAGATTTCATGTGCCAGGCTAAAACCATTCTCTTTCGTCACACGATGTATACAGTTTTATAGTTAGTTATGTAACCCAGCCAACATAATGGTTTTTGGAAACTAAATGGGTATGAGAGCAACATTAATTTTTCTTGAGATTACAAAGCAGTACACTCTAGTACGTTCACGTGCATATATACTCGTATTAAATATCTTTTCCGCCCACTTCCGCCCCCACAAAGGGCGAAAATCTGTGGCATCCACAATTTTAAAGATACAAGAAAACCAAAAACGCAGAATCGTAGAGAATGGCCATATCTTTTAGACTGCAGAATTTGAATAAGATCGTATTATTATTAAAGCCAGCATCAAGAAAACAATTTCAGTTTTTCTCGCCCTGTCTCTCTCTAACACACACGTAGCATTGCCGGCTTTGCTTAGAGTAAAACATTAGCGCCTAGATCTCAGAGACTATAAAAGCTAGAGCAACCAAATTTGGTATCCGCACTCCTGTTAGATCTCACTATAAAACGTGTATATCAAAATTTCACCCCACCCCTTACACCCACACAAAGGACGAAAATCTGTTGCATCCACAATATTGCACATTCGAGAAAACTAAAAACGCAGAATCATAGATATTGACTATATCTATCAGATTACTGCATCTGGATCAGATCAGATCATTTTTATAGCCAATAGGAACAAATCAATTTGCAGTGGCTACGCAGCGCCCGACGTCACGCTCAGACTGATTTTCTGTCTCTCTCGCACGCACTCTTTGTTGTGTCGTTTAATATTAGCGGCGTCTGCCGGAGAAGAGCTATACTGACTTAGTATCGGGTATAACTGTAGAGTTGCGGTGTCCGCAGCAACTCACAACGTTCCCCCTCGTTCCTTTAGATTTCATGTGCCAGGCTAAAACCATTCTCTTTCGTCACACGATGTATACAGTTTTATAGTTTGTTATGTAACCCAGCCAACATAATGGTTTTTGGAAACTAATGGGTATGAGAGCAACATTAATTATACCCGATACTCAAAATGAGTATTGGGGTATATTAGATTTGTGGTAAAGTGGATGTGTGTAACGTCCAGAAGGAATCGTTTCCGACCCCATAAAGTATATATATTCTGGATCAGCATCAATAGCCGAGTCGATTGAGCCCTGTCTGTCAGTCTGTCTGTCCGTCTGTCCGTCCGTCCGTCTGTCCGTTCCCTTCAGCGCCTAGTGCTCAAAGACTATAAGAGCTAGAGCAACGATGTTTTGGATCCAGACTTCTGTGATATGTCACTGCTACAAAAATATTTCAAAACTTCGCCCCGGCCACTGCCGCCCCCACAAAGGACGAAAATCTGTGGCATCCACAATTTTAAAGATATGAGAAAACCAAAACCGTAGAGTTGTAGAGAATGACCATATCTTTAAGACTGCAGAATCTGAATTGGATCGTTTTATTATTATAGCCAGCATCAAGAAAACAATTTCATTTTTTCTCGCCCTGTCTCTCTCTAACACACACGTAGCATAGGCGGCTTTGCTTAGAGTAAAACATTAGCGCCTAGATCTCAGAGACTACAAAAGCTAGAGCAACCAAATTTGGTATCCACACTCCTAATATATCGGACCGAGACGAGTTTGTTTCAAAATTTCGCCACACCCACTTCCGCCCCCGCAAAGGACGAAAATCTGGGGCATCCACAAATCTCAGAGACTATTAAGGCTAGAGTAACCAAATTTGGTATCCGCACTCCTGTTAGATCTCACTATAAAACGTGTATCTCAAAATTTCACCCCACCCCCTTACGCCCACACAAAGGACGAAAATCTGTTGCATCCACAATATTGCACATTCGAGAAAACTAAAAACGCAAAATCATACATAATGACTATATCTATCAGATTGCTGAATCTGGATCAGATCAGATCATTTTTATAGCCAAAAGGAACAAATCAATTTGCACTGGCTACGCAGCGTGGATGCCACAGATTTTCGTCCTTTGTGGGGCGGAAGTGGGCGGGCGAAGTTTTGAAATATTTTTGTAGCAGTGACATATCACAGAAGTCTGGATCCAAAACATCGTTGCTCTAGCTCTTATAGTCTTTGATCACTAGGCGCTGAGGGGGACGGACAGACGGACGGACGGACAGACGGACAGACAGATAGACAGACAGGGCTCAATCGACTCGGCTATTGATGCTGATCCAGAATATATATACTTTATGGGGTCGGAAACGATTACTTCTGGACGTTACACACATCCACTTTTACCACAAATCTAATATACCCCAATACTCATTTTGAGTATCGGGTATAATTAATGTTGCTCTCATACCCATTAGTTTCCAAAAACCATTATGTTGGCTGGGTTACATAACAAACTATAAAACTGTATACATCGTGTGACGAAAGAGAATGGTTTTAGCCTGGCACATGAAATCTAAAGGAACGAGGGGGAACGTTGTGAGTTGCTGCGGACACCGCAACTCTACAGTTATACCCGATTCTAAGTCAGTATAGCTCTTCTCCGGCAGACGCCGCTAATATTAAACGACACGACAAAGAGTGCGTGCGAGAGAGACAGAAAATCAGTCTGAGCGTGACGTCGGGCGCTGCGTAGCCACTGCAAATTGATTTGTTCCTTTTGGCTATAAAAATGATCTGATCTGATCCAGATGCAGCAATCTGATAGATATAGTCATTATCTATGATTCTGCGTTTTTAGTTTTCTCGAATGTGCAATATTGTGGATGCAACAGATTTTCGTCCTTTGTGTGGGCGTAAGGGGGTGGGGCGAAATTTTGAGATACACGTTTTATAGTGAGATCTAACAGGAGTGCGGATACCAAATTTGGTTACTCTAGCCTTAATAGTCTCTGAGATTTTCGAATATCCCCAGATTTTCGTCCTTTGCGGGGGCGGAAGGGGTGTGGCGAAATTTTGAAACAAACTCGTCTCGGTCCGATATATTAGGAGTGTGGATACCAAATTTGGTTGCTCTAGCTTTTATAGTCTCTGAGATCTAGGCGCTAATGTTTTACTCTAAGCAAAGCCGGCTATGCTACGTGTGTGTTAGAGAGAGACAGGGCGAGAAAAAATGAAATTGTTTTCTTGATGCTGGCTATAATAATAATACTATCTTATTCAAATTGTGCAGTCTAAAAGATATGGCCATTCTCTACGATACTGCGTTTTTGGTTTTCTCGTATCTTTAAAATTGTGGATGCCACAGATTTTCGCCCTTTGTGGGGCGGAAGTGGGCGGAAAAGATATTTAATACGAGTATATATGCACGTGAACGTACTAGAGTGTACTGCTTTGTAATCTCAAGAAAAATTAATGTTGCTCTCATACCCATTAGTTTCCAAAAACCATTATGTTGGCTGGGTTACATAACTAACTATAAAACTATATTAGATTTGTGGTAAAAGTGGATGTGTGTAACGTCCAGAAGGAATCGTTTCCGACCCCATCAAGTATATATATTCTTGATCAGCATCAATAGCCGAGTCGAATGGGCCTTGTCTGTCTGTCTGTCTGTCCGTCTGTCCGTCTGTCCGTCTGTCCGTCCGTCCGTCTGTCCGTCTGTCCGTCCCCTTCAGCAACTAGTGATCAAAGACTATAAGAGCTAGAGCAACGATGTTTTGGATCCAGACTTCTGTGATATGTCACTGCTAGAAGAAAATTTCAAACCTTTGCCCCACCTACTTCCGCCCCCACAAAGGGCGAAAATCTGTGGCATCCACAATTTTAAAGATACGAGAAAACCAAAAACGTAGGATTGTAGAGAATGAACATATCTTTAAGACTGCGGAATCTGAATTGGATCGTATTATTATTAAAGCCAGCATCAAGAAAACAATTTCATTTTTTCTCGCCCTGTCTCTCTCTAACACACACGTAGCATAGGCGGCTTTGCTTAGAGTAAAACATTAGCGCCTAGATCTCAGAGACTACAAAAGCTAGAGCAACCAAATTTGGTATCCACACTCCTAATATATCGGACCGAGACGAGTTTGTTTCAAAATTTCGCCACACCCCTTCCGCCCCGCAAAGGACGAAAATCTGGGCATCCACAAATCTCAGAGACTATTAAGGCTAGAGTAACCAAATTTGGTATCCGCACTCCTGTTAGATCTCACTATAAAACGTGTATCTCAAAATTTAACCCCACCCCCTTACGCCCACACAAAGGACGAAAATCTTTTGCATCCACAATATTGCACATTCGAGAAAACTAAAAACGCAAAATCATACATAATGACTATATCTATCAGATTGCTGAATCTGGATCAGATCAGATCATTTTTATAGCCAAAAGGAACAAATCAATTTGCACTGGCTACGCAGCGCCCGACGTCACGCTCAGACTGATTTTCTGTCTCTCTCGCACGCACTCTTTGTCGTGTCGTTTAATATTAGCTGCGTCTGCCGGAGGAGAGCCATACTGACAAAGTTTCTGGTATAAATGTAGAATTGCGGTGTACGCAGCAACTCACAACGTTCCCCCTCATTATACCCGATACTCAAAATGAGTATTGGGGTATATTAGATTTGTGGTAAAAGTGGATGTGTGTAACGTCCAGAAGGAATCGTTTCCGACCCCATAAAGTATATATATTCTTGATCAGCATCAATAGCCGAGTCGATTGAGCCCTGTCTGTCTGTCCGTCTGTCCGTCTGTCCGTCCGTCCGTCTGTCCGTCCCCTTCAGCGCCTAGTGCTCAAAGACTATAAGAGCTAGAGCAACGATGTTTTGGACCCAGACTTCTGTGATATGTCACTGCTACAAAAATATTTCAAAACTTCGCCCCGCCCACTTCCGCCCCCACAAAGGACGAAAATCTGTGGCATCCACAATTATAAAGATATGAGAAAACCAAAACCGTAGAGTTGTAGAGAATGACCATATCTTTAAGACTGCGGAATCTGAATTGGATCGTATTATTATTATAGCCAGCATCAAGAAAACAATTTCATTTTTTCTCGCCCTGTCTCTCTCTAACACACACGTAGCATAGGCGGCTTTGCTTAGAGTAAAACATTAGCGCCTAGATCTCAGAGACTACAAAAGCTAGAGCAACCAAATTTGGTATCCACACTCCTAATATATCGGACCGAGACGAGTTTGTTTCAAAATTTCGCCACACCCCCTTCCGCCCCCGCAAAGGATGAAAATCTGGGGATATTCAAAAATCTCAGAGACTATTAAGGCTAGAGTAACCAAATTTGCTATCCGCACTTCTGTTAGATCTGACTATAAAACGTATATCTCAAAATTTCGCCCCACCCCCTTCCGCCCACACAAAGGACGAAAATCTGTTGCATCCACAATATTGCACATTCGAGAAAACTAAAAACGCAGAATCATAGATAATGACCATATCTATCAGATTGCTGAATCTGGATCAGATCAGATCATTTTTATAGCCAAAAGGAACAAATCAATTTGCACTGGCTACGCAGCGCCCGACGTCACGCTCAGACTGATTTTCTGTCTCTCTCGCACGCACTTTTTGTCGTGTCGTTTAATATTAGCTGCGTCTGCCGGAGGAGAGCCCTACTGACAAAGTTTCGGGTATAATTGTAGAGTTGCGGTGTCCGCAGCAACTCACAACGTTCCCCCTCGTTCCTTTAGATTTCATGTGCCAGGCTAAAACCATTCTCTTTCGTCACACGATGTATACAGTTTTATAGTTTGTTATGTAACCCAGCCAACATAATGGTTTTTGGAAACTAATGGGTATGAGAGCAACATTAATTATACCCGATACTCAAAATGAGTATTGGGGTATATTAGATTTGTGGTAAAAGTGGATGTGTGTAACGTCCAGAAGGAATCGTTTCCGACCAAATAAAGTATATATATTCTTGATCAGCATCAATAGCCGAGTCGATTGAGCCCTGTCTGTCTGTCCGTCTGTCCGTCCGTCCGTCGGTCCGTCCCCTTCAGCGCCTAGTGCGCAAAGACTATAAGATCTAGAGTTCTAGAGTGTAAAATCTCAACCAGATCGTATAATTATTATAGCCAGAATCAAGAAAACAATTTCATTCTTTCTCGCTCTGTCTCTCTCTAACACACAGGTTTCATGGTTGGCTTTGCCAATTGCAAAATATGAGTTCAAGGATCTCAGAACCTATAAGAGCCAGAGCAACCAAATTTGGTATCCACACTCCTGTGATATCGGACCTTGACCGTTTCGTGTCCAAATTTCGCCACACCCCCTTCCGCCCCCGCAAAGGTCGAAAATCTGGGGCATCCACAAATCTCAGAGACTATTAAGGCTAGAGTAACCAAATTTGGTACCCGCAGTCCTGTTAGATCTCACTATAAAACGTGTATCTCAAAATTTCACCCCACCCCCTTACGCCCACACAAAGGACGAAAATCTGTTGCATCCACAATATTGCACATTCGAGAAAACTAAAAACGCAGAATCATAGATAATGACCATATCTATCAGATTGCTGAATCTGGATCAGATCAGATCATTTTTATAGCCAAAAGGAACAAATCAATTTGCACTGGCTACGCAGCGCCCGACGTCACGCTCAGACTGATTTTCTGTCTCTCTCGCACGCACTCTTTGTCGTGTCGTTTAATATTAGCTGCGTCTGCCGGAGGAGAGCCATACTGACAAAGTTTCTGGTATAAATGTAGAATTGCGGTGTACGCAGCAACTCACAACGTTCCCCCTCATTATACCCGATACTCAAAATGAGTATTGGGTATATTAGATTTGTGGTAAAAGTGGATGTGTGTAACGTCCAGAAGGAATCGTTTCCGACCCCATAAAGTATATATATTCTTGATCAGCATCAATAGCCGAGTCGATTGAGCCCTGTCTGTCTGTCCGTCTGTCCGTCTGTCCGTCCGTCCGTCTGTCCGTCCCCTTCAGCGCCTAGTGCTCAAAGACTATAAGAGCTAGAGCAACGATGTTTTGGACCCAGACTTCTGTGATATGTCACTGCTACAAAAATACTTCAAAACTTCGCCCCGCCCACTTCCGCCCCCACAAAGGACGAAAATCTGTGGCATCCACAATTTTAAAGATATGAGAAAACCAAAAACGTAGAGTTGTAGAGAATGACCATATCTTTAAAACTGCGGAATCTGAATTGGATCGTATTATTATTATAGCCAGCATCAAGAAAACAATTTCATTTTTTCTCGCCCTGTCTCTCTCTAACACACACGTAGCATAGGCGGCTTTGCTTAGAGTAAAACATTAGCGCCTAGATCTCAGAGACTACAAAAGCTAGAGCAACCAAATTTGGTATCCACACTCCTAATATATCGGACCGAGACGAGTTTGTTTCAAAATTTCGCCACACCCCCTTCCGCCCCCGCAAAGGATGAAAATCTGGGGATATTCAAAAATCTCAGAGACTATTAAGGCTAGAGTAACCAAATTTGCTATCCGCACTTCTGTTAGATCTGACTATAAAACGTATATCTCAAAATTTCGCCCCACCCCCTTCCGCCCACACAAAGGACGAAAATCTGTTGCATCCACAATATTGCACATTCGAGAAAACTAAAAACGCAGAATCATAGATAATGACCATATCTATCAGATTGCTGAATCTGGATCAGATCAGATCATTTTTATAGCCAAAAGGGACAAATCAATTTGCACTGGCTACGCAGCGCCCGACGTCACGCTCAGACTGATTTTCTGTCTCTCTCGCACGCACTTTTTGTCGTGTCGTTTAATATTAGCTGCGTCTGCCGGAGGAGAGCCCTACTGACAAAGTTTCGGGTATAATTGTAGAGTTGCGGTGTCCGCAGCAACTCACAACGTTCCCCCTCGTTCCTTTAGATTTCATGTGCCAGGCTAAAACCATTCTCTTTCGTCACACGATGTATACAGTTTTATAGTTTGTTATGTAACCCAGCCAACATAATGGTTTTTGGAAACTAATGGGTATGAGAGCAACATTAATTATACCCGATACTCAAAATGAGTATTGGGGTATATTAGATTTGTGGTAAAAGTGGATGTGTGTAACGTCCAGAAGGAATCGTTTCCGACCAAATAAAGTATATATATTCTTGATCAGCATCAATAGCCGAGTCGATTGAGCCCTGTCTGTCTGTCCGTCTGTCCGTCCGTCCGTCGGTCCGTCCCTTCAGCGCCTAGTGCGCAAAGACTATAAGATCTAGAGTTCTAGAGTGTAAAATCTCAACCAGATCGTATAATTATTATAGCCAGAATCAAGAAAACAATTTCATTCTTTCTCGCTCTGTCTCTCTCTAACACACAGGTTTCATGGTTGGCTTTGCCAATTGCAAAATATGAGTTCAAGGATCTCAGAACCTATAAGCGCCAGAGCAACCAAATTTGGTATCCACACTCCTGTGATATCGGACCTTGACCGTTTCGTGTCCAAATTTCGCCACACCCCCTTCCGCCCCCGCAAAGGTCGAAAATCTGGGGCATCCACAAATCTCAGAGACTATTAAGGCTAGAGTAACCAAATTTGGTATCCGCACTCCTGTTAGATCTCACTATAAAACGTGTATCTCAAAATTTCACCCCACCCCCTTACGCCCACACAAAGGACGAAAATCTGTTGCATCCACAATATTGCACATTCGAGAAAACTAAAAACGCAGAATCATAGATAATGACTATATCTATCAGATTGCTGAATCTGGATCAGATCGGATCATTTTTGTAGCCAAAAGCAAGAAATCAATTTGCAGTGGCCACGCAGCGCCCGACGTCACGCTCAGACTGATTTTCTGTCTCACTCGCACGCACTCTTTGTCGTGTGGTTCAATATTAGCGGCGTCTGCCGGAGAAGAGCCATACTGACTTAGTATCGGGTATAACTGTAGAGTTGCGGTGTCCGCAGAAACTCACAACGTTCCCCCTCGTTCCTTTAGATTTCATGTGCCAGGCTAAAACCATTCTCTTTCGTCACACGATGTATACAGTTTTATAGTTTGTTATGTAACCCAGCCAACATAATGGTTTTTGGAAACTAATGGGTATGAGAGCAACATTAATTATACCCGATACTCAAAATGAGTATTGGGGTATATTAGATTTGTGGTAAAAGTGGATGTGTGTAACGTCCAGAAGGAATCGTTTCCGACCCCATAAAGTATATATATTCTTGATCAGCGTCAATAGCCGAGTCGATTGAGCCCTGTCTGTCTGTCCGTCTGTCCGTCTGTCCGTCCGACCGTCTGTCCGTCCCCTTCAGCGCCTATTGCTCAAAGACTATAAGAGCTAGAGCAACGATGTTTTGGACCCAGACTTCTGTGATATGTCACTGCTACAAAAATATTTCAAAACTCCGCCCTGCCCACTTCCGCCCCCACAAAGGACGAAAATCTGGGGATATTCGAAAATCTCAGAGACTATTAAGGCTAGATTAACCAAATTTGGTATCCGCACTTCTGTTAGATCTTACTATAAAACGTGTATCTCAAAATTTCGCCCCACCCCCTTCCGCCCACACAAAGGACGAAAATCTGTTGCATCCACAATATTGCACAATCGAGAAAACTAAAAACGCAGAATCATAGATAATGACCATATCTATCAGATTGCTGAATCTGGATCAGATCAGATCATTTTTATAGCCAATAGGAACAAATCAATTTGCAGTGGCTACGCAGCGCCCGACGTCACGCTCAGACTGATTTTCTGTCTCTCTCGCACGCACTCTTTGTCGTGTCGTTTAATATTAGCGGCGTCTGCCGGAGGAGAGCCATACTGACTTAGTATCGGGTATAACTGTAGAGTTGCGGTGTCCGCAGCAACTCACAACGTTCCCCCTCGTTCCTTTAGATTTCATGTGCCAGGCTAAAACCATTCTCTTTCGTCACACGATGTATACAGTGTTATAGTTAGTTATGTAACCCTGCCAACATAATGGTTTTTGGAAACTAATGGGTATGAGAGCAACATTAATTTTTCTTGAGATTACAAAGCAGTACACTCTAGTACGTTCACGTGCATATATACTCGTATTAAATATCTTTTCCGCCCACTTCCGCCCCCACAAAGGGCGAAAATCTGTGGCATCCACAATTTTAAAGATACGAGAAAACCAAAAACGCAGTATCGTAGAGAATGGCCATATCTTTTAGACTGCACAATTTGAATAAGATAGTATTATTATTATAGCCAGCATCAAGAAAACAATTTCATTTTTTCTCGCCCTGTCTCTCTCTAACACACGTAGCATAGCCGCTTTGCTTAGAGTAAAACATTAGCGCCTAGATCTCAGAGACTATAAAAGCTAGAGCAACCAAATTTGGTATCCACACTCCTAATATATCGGACCGAGACAAGTTTGTTTCAAAATTTCGCCACACCCCCTTCCGCCCCCGCAAAGGACGAAAATCTGGGGATATTCGAAAATCTCAGAGACTATTAAGGCTAGAGTAACCAAATTTGGTATCCGCACTTCTGTTAGATCTTACTATAAAACGTGTATCTCAAAATTTCGCCCCACCCCCTTCCGCCCACACAAAGGACGAAAATCTGTTGCATCCACAATATTGCACATTCGAGAAAACTAAAAACGCAGAATCATAGATAATGACCATATCTATCAGATTGCTGAATCTGGATCAGATCAGATCATTTTTATAGCCAAAAGGAACAAATCAATTTGCACTGGCTACGCAGCGCCCGACGTCACGCTCAGACTGATTTTCTGTCTCTCTCGCACGCACTTTTTGTCGTGTCGTTTAATATTAGCTGCGTCTGCCGGAGGAGAGCCATACTGACAAAGTTTCGGGTATAATTGTAGAGTTGCGGTGTCCGCAGCAACTCACAACGTTCCCCCTCGTTCCTTTAGATTTCATGTGCCAGGCTAAAACCATTCTCTTTCGTCACACGATGTATACAGTTTTATAGTTAGTTATGTAACCCAGCCAACATAATGGTTTTTGGAAACTAATGGGTATGAGAGCAACATTAATTTTTCTTGAGATTACAAAGCAGTACCCTCTAGTACGTTCACGTGCATATATACTCGTATTAAATATCTTTTCCGCCCACTTCCGCCCCCACAAAGGGCGAAAATCTGTGGCATCCACAATTTTAAAGATACAAGAAAACCAAAAACGCAGAATCGTAGAGAATGGCCATATCTTTTAGACTGCAGAATTTGAATAAGATCGTATTATTATTAAAGCCAGCATCAAGAAAACAATTTCATTTTTTCTCGCCCTGTCTCTCTCTAACACACACGTAGCATAGCCGGCTTTGCTTAGAGTAAAACATTAGCGCCTAGATCTCAGAGACTATAAAAGCTAGAGCAACCAAATTTGGTATCCGCACTCCTGTTAGATCTCACTATAAAACGTGTATATCAAAATTTCACCCCACCCCCTTACACCCACACAAAGGACGAAAATCTGTTGCATCCACAATATTGCACATTCGAGAAAACTAAAAACGCAGAATCATAGATAATGACTATATCTATCAGATTACTGCATCTGGATCAGATCAGATCTTTTTTATAGCCAATAGGAACGAATCAATTTGCAGTGGCTACGCAGCGCCCGACATCACGCTCAGACTGATTTTCTGTCTCTCTCGCACGCACTCTTTGTCGTGTCGTTTAATATTAGCGGCGTCTGCCGGAGAAGAGCTATACTGACTTAGTATCGGGTATAACTGTAGAGTTGCGGTGTCCGCAGCAACTCACAACGTTCCCCCTCGTTCCTTTAGATTTCATGTGCCAGGCTAAAACCATTCTCTTTCGTCACACGATGTATACAGTTTTATAGTTTGTTATGTAACCCAGCCAACATAATGGTTTTTGGAAACTAATGGGTATGAGAGCAACATTAATTATACCCGATACTCAAAATGAGTATTGGGGTATATTAGATTTGTGGTAAAAGTGGATGTGTGTAACGTCCAGAAGGAATCGTTTCCGACCCCATAAAGTATATATATTCTGGATCAGCATCAATAGCCGAGTCGATTGAGCCCTGTCTGTCAGTCTGTCTGTCCGTCTGTCCGTCCGTCCGTCTGTCCGTCCCCTTCAGCGCCTAGTGCTCAAAGACTATAAGAGCTAGAGCAACGATGTTTTGGATCCAGACTTCTGTGATATGTCACTGCTACAAAAATATTTCAAAACTTCGCCCCGCCCACTTCCGCCCCCACAAAGGACGAAAATCTGTGGCATCCACAATTTTAAAGATATGAGAAAACCAAAACCGTAGAGTTGTAGAGAATGACCATATCTTTAAGACTGCAGAATCTGAATTGGATCGTATTATTATTATAGCCAGCATCAAGAAAACAATTTCATTTTTTCTTGCCCTGTCTCTCTCTAACACACACGTAGCATAGGCGGCTTTGCTTAGAGTAAAACATTAGCGCCTAGATCTCAGAGACTACAAAAGCTAGAGCAACCAAATTTGGTATCCACACTCCTAATATATCGGACCGAGACGAGTTTGTTTCAAAATTTCGCCACACCCCCTTCCGCCCCCGCAAAGGACGAAAATCTGGGGATATTCAAAAATCTCAGAGACTATTAAGGCTAGAGTAACCAAATTTGGTATCCGCACTCCTGTTAGATCTCACTATAAAACGTGTATATCAAAATTTCACCCCACCCCTTACACCCACACAAAGGACGAAAATCTGTTTCATCCACAATATTGCACATTCGAGAAAACTAAAAACGCAGAATCATAGATAATGACTATATCTATCAGATTACTGCATCTGGATCAGATCAGATCTTTTTTATAGCCAATAGGAACGAATCAATTTGCAGTGGCTACGCAGCGCCCGACATCACTCTCAGACTGATTTTCTGTCTCTCTCGCACGCACTCTTTGTCGTGTCGTTTAATATTAGCGGCGTCTGCCGGAGAAGAGCTATACTGACTTAGTATCGGGTATAACTGTAGAGTTGCGGTGTCCGCAGCAACTCACAACGTTCCCCCTCGTTCCTTTAGATTTCATGTGCCAGGCTAAAACCATTCTCTTTCGTCACACGATGTATACAGTTTTATAGTTTGTTATGTAACCCAGCCAACATAATGGTTTTTGGAAACTAATGGGTATGAGAGCAACATTAATTATACCCGATACTCAAAATGAGTATTGGGGTATATTAGATTTGTGGTAAAAGTGGATGTGTGTAACGTCCAGAAGGAATCGTTTCCGACCCCATAAAGTATATATATTCTGGATCAGCATCAATCGCCGAGTCGATTGAGCCCTGTCTGTCAGTCTGTCTGTCCGTCTGTCCGTCCGTCCGTCTGTCCGTCCCCTTCAGCGCCTAGTGCTCAAAGACTATAAGAGCTAGAGCAACGATGTTTTGGATCCAGACTTCTGTGATATGTCACTGCTACAAAAATATTTCAAAACTTCGCCCCGCCCACTTCCGCCCCCACAAAGGACGAAAATCTGTGGCATCCACAATTTTAAAGATATGAGAAAACCAAAACCGTAGAAATGTAGAGAATGACCATATCTTTAAGACTGCAGAATCTGAATTGGATCGTATTATTATTATAGCCAGCATCAAGAAAACAATTTCATTTTTTCTTGCCCTGTCTCTCTCTAACACACACGTAGCATAGGCGGCTTTGCTTAGAGTAAAACATTAGCGCCTAGATCTCAGAGACTACAAAAGCTAGAGCAACCAAATTTGGTATCCACACTCCTAATATATCGGACCGAGACGAGTTTGTTTCAAAATTTCGCCACACCCCCTTCCGCCCCCGCAAAGGACGAAAATCTGGGGATATTCAAAAATCTCAGAGACTATTAAGGCTAGAGTAACCAAATTTGGTATCCGCACTTCTGTTAGATCTCACTATAAAACGTGTATCTCAAAATTTCGCCCCACCCCCTTCCGCCCACACAAAGGACGAAAATCTGTTGCATCCACAATATTGCACATTCGAGAAAACTAAAAACGCAGAATCATAGCTAATGACCATATCTATCAGATTGCTGAATCTGGATCAGATCAGATCTTTTTTATAGCCAAAAGGAACAAATCAATTTGCACTGGCTACGCAGCGCCCGACGTCACGCTCAGACTGATTTTCTGTCTCTCTCGCACGCACTTTTTGTCGTGTCGTTTAATATTAGCTGCGTCTGCCGGAGGAGAGCCATACTGACAAAGTTTCGGGTATAATTGTAGAGTTGCGGTGTCCGCAGCAACTCACAACGTTCCCCCTCGTTCCTTTAGATTTCATGTGCCAGGCTAAAACCATTCTCTTTCGTCACACGATGTATACAGTTTTATAGTTAGTTATGTAACCCAGCCAACATAATGGTTTTTGGAAACTAATGGGTATGAGAGCAACATTAATTATACCCGATACTCAAAATGAGTATTGGTGTATATTAGATTTGTGGTAAAAGTGGATATGTGTAACGTCCAGAAGTAATCGTTTCCGACCCCATAAAGTATATTTATTCTGGATCAGCATCAATAGCCGAGTCGATTGAGCCCTGTCTGTCTGTCTGTCTGTCCGTCTGTCCGTCCGTCCGTCTGCCCGTCCCCTTCAGCGCCTAGTGCTCAAAGACTATAAGAGCTAGAGCAACGATGTTTTGGATCCAGACTTCTGTGATATGTCACTGCTACAAAAATATTTCAAAACTTCGCCCCGCCCACTTCCGCCCCCACAAAGAACGAAAATCTGTGGCATCCACAATTTTAAAGATATGAGAAAACAAAAACCGTAGAGTTGTAGAGAATGACCATATCTTTAAGACTGCGGAATCTGAATTGGATCGTTTTATTATTATAGCCAGAATCAAGAAAACAATTTCATTTTTTCTCGCCCTGTCTCTCTCTAACACACACGTAGCATAGCCGGCTTTGCTTAGATCTCAGAGCGCCTAGATCTCAGAGACTATAAAAGCTAGAGCAACCAAATTTGGTATCCACACTCCTAATATATCGGACCGAGACGAGTTTGTTTCAAAATTTCGCCACACCCCCTTCCGCCCCCGCAAAGGATGAAAATCTGGGGATATTCACAAATCTCAGAGACTATTAAGGCTAGAGTAACCAAATTTGGTATCCGTACTCCTGTTAGATCTCACTATAAAACGTTTATCTCAAAATTTCGCACCACCCCCTTCCGCCCCCACAAAGGACGAAAATCTGTTGCATCCACAATATTGAGGATACGAGAAAACTAAAAACGCAGAATCATAGATAATGATCATATATATCAGATTGCTGAATCTGGATCAGATCAGATTATTTTTATAGCCAATAGGAACAAATCAATTTGCAGTGGCTACGCAGCGCCCGACGTCACGCTCAGACTGATTTTCTGTCTCTCTCGCACGCACTCTTTGTCGTGTCGTTTAATATTAGCGGCATCTGCCGGAGGAGAGCCATACTGAATTAGTATCGGGTATAACTGTAGAGTTGCGGTGTCCGCAGCAACTCACAACGTTCCCCCTCGTTCCTTTAGATTTCATGTGCCAGGCTAAAACCATTCTCTTTCGTCACACGATGTATACAGTTTTATAGTTAGTTATGTAACCCAGCCAACATAATGGTTTTTGGAAACTAATGGGTATGAGAGCAACATTAATTTTTCTTGAGATTACAAAGCAGTACACTCTAGTACGTTCACGTGCATATATACTCGTATTAAATATCTTTTCCGCCCACTTCCGCCCCCACAAAGGGCGAAAATCTGTGGCATCCACAATTTTAAAGATACGAGAAAACCAAAAACGCAGTATCGTAGAGAATGGCCATATCTTTTAGACTGCACAATTTGAATAAGATAGTATTATTATTATAGCCAGCATCAAGAAAACAATTTCATTTTTTCTCGCCCTGTCTCTCTCTAACACACGTAGCATAGCCGCTTTGCTTAGAGTAAAACATTAGCGCCTAGATCTCAGAGACTATAAAAGCTAGAGCAACCAAATTTGGTATCCACACTCCTGATATATCGGACCGAGACGAGTTTGTTTCAAAATTTCGCCACACCCCCTTCCGCCCCCGCAAAGGACGAAAATCTGGGGATATTCGAAAATCTCAGAGACTATTAAGGCTAGAGTAACCAAATTTGGTATCCGCACTTCTGTTAGATCTTACTATAAAACGTGTATCTCAAAATTTCGCCCCACCCCCTTCCGCCCACACAAAGGACGAAAATCTGTTGCATCCACAATATTGCACATTCGAGAAAACTAAAAACGCAGAATCATAGATAATGACCATATCTATCAGATTGCTGAATCTGGATCAGATCAGATCATTTTTATAGCCAAAAGGAACAAATCAATTTGCACTGGCTACGCAGCGCCCGACGTCACGCTCAGACTGATTTTCTGTCTCTCTCGCACGCACTTTTTGTCGTGTCGTTTAATATTAGCTGCGTCTGCCGGAGGAGAGCCATACTGACAAAGTTTCGGGTATAATTGTAGAGTTGCGGTGTCCGCAGCAACTCACAACGTTCCCCCTCGTTCCTTTAGATTTCATGTGCCAGGCTAAAACCATTCTCTTTCGTCACACGATGTATACAGTTTTATAGTTAGTTATGTAACCCAGCCAACATAATGGTTTTTGGAAACTAATGGGTATGAGAGCAACATTAATTTTTCTTGAGATTACAAAGCAGTACACTCTAGTACGTTCACGTGCATATATACTCGTATTAAATATCTTTTCCGCCCACTTCCGCCCCCACAAAGGGCGAAAATCTGTGGCATCCACAATTTTAAAGATACAAGAAAACCAAAAACGCAGAATCGTAGAGAATGGCCATATCTTTTAGACTGCAGAATTTGAATAAGATCGTATTATTATTAAAGCCAGCATCAAGAAAACAATTTCATTTTTTCTCGCCCTGTCTCTCTCTAACACACACGTAGCATAGCCGGCTTTGCTTAGAGTAAAACATTAGCGCCTAGATCTCAGAGACTATAAAAGCTAGAGCAACCAAATTTGGTATCCGCACTCCTGTTAGATCTCACTATAAAACGTGTATATCAAAATTTCACCCCACCCCCTTACACCCACACAAAGGACGAAAATCTGTTGCATCCACAATATTGCACATTCGAGAAAACTAAAAACGCAGAATCATAGATAATGACTATATCTATCAGATTACTGCATCTGGATCAGATCAGATCTTTTTTATAGCCAATAGGAACGAATCAATTTGCAGTGGCTACGCAGCGCCCGACATCACGCTCAGACTGATTTTCTGTCTCTCTCGCACGCACTCTTTGTCGTGTCGTTTAATATTAGCGGCGTCTGCCGGAGAAGAGCTATACTGACTTAGTATCGGGTATAACTGTAGAGTTGCGGTGTCCGCAGCAACTCACAACGTTCCCCCTCGTTCCTTTAGATTTCATGTGCCAGGCTAAAACCATTCTCTTTCGTCACACGATGTATACAGTTTTATAGTTTGTTATGTAACCCAGCCAACATAATGGTTTTTGGAAACTAATGGGTATGAGAGCAACATTAATTATACCCGATACTCAAAATGAGTATTGGGGTATATTAGATTTGTGGTAAAAGTGGATGTGTGTAACGTCCAGAAGGAATCGTTTCCGACCCCATAAAGTATATATATTCTGGATCAGCATCAATAGCCGAGTCGATTGAGCCCTGTCTGTCAGTCTGTCTGTCCGTCTGTCCGTCCGTCCGTCTGTCCGTCCCTTCAGCGCCTAGTGCTCAAAGACTATAAGAGCTAGAGCAACGATGTTTTGGATCCAGACTTCTGTGATATGTCACTGCTACAAAAATATTTCAAAACTTCGCCCCGCCCACTTCCGCCCCCACAAAGGACGAAAATCTGTGGCATCCACAATTTTAAAGATATGAGAAAACCAAAACCGTAGAGTTGTAGAGAATGACCATATCTTTAAGACTGCAGAATCTGAATTGGATCGTATTATTATTATAGCCAGCATCAAGAAAACAATTTCATTTTTTCTTGCCCTGTCTCTCTCTAACACACACGTAGCATAGGCGGCTTTGCTTAGAGTAAAACATTAGCGCCTAGATCTCAGAGACTACAAAAGCTAGAGCAACCAAATTTGGTATCCACACTCCTAATATATCGGACCGAGACGAGTTTGTTTCAAAATTTCGCCACACCCCTTCCGCCCCGCAAAGGACGAAAATCTGGGGATATTCAAAAATCTCAGAGACTATTAAGGCTAGAGTAACCAAATTTGGTATCCGCACTCCTGTTAGATCTCACTATAAAACGTGTATATCAAAATTTCACCCCACCCCCTTACACCCACACAAAGGACGAAAATCTGTTTCATCCACAATATTGCACATTCGAGAAAACTAAAAACGCAGAATCATAGATAATGACTATATCTATCAGATTACTGCATCTGGATCAGATCAGATCTTTTTTATAGCCAATAGGAACGAATCAATTTGCAGTGGCTACGCAGCGCCCGACATCACTCTCAGACTGATTTTCTGTCTCTCTCGCACGCACTCTTTGTCGTGTCGTTTAATATTAGCGGCGTCTGCCGGAGAAGAGCTATACTGACTTAGTATCGGGTATAACTGTAGAGTTGCGGTGTCCGCAGCAACTCACAACGTTCCCCCTCGTTCCTTTAGATTTCATGTGCCAGGCTAAAACCATTCTCTTTCGTCACACGATGTATACAGTTTTATAGTTTGTTATGTAACCCAGCCAACATAATGGTTTTTGGAAACTAATGGGTATGAGAGCAACATTAATTATACCCGATACTCAAAATCGGTATTGGGGTATATTAGATTTGTGGTTAAAGTGGATGTGTGTACCGTCCAGAAGGAATCGTTTCCGACCCCATAAAGTATATATATTCTGGATCAGCATCAATAGCCGAGTCGATTGAGCCCTGTCTGTCAGTCTGTCTGTCCGTCTGTCCGTCCGTCCGTCTGTCCGTCCCCTTCAGCGCCTAGCGCTCAAAGTCTATAAGAGCTAGAGCAACGATGTTTTGGATCCAGACTTCTGTGATATGTCACTGCTACAAAAATATTTCAAAACTTCGCCCCGCCCACTTCCGCCCCCACAAAGGACGAAAATCTGTGGCATCCACAATTTTAAAGATATGAGAAAACCAAAACCGTAGAAATGTAGAGAATGACCATATCTTTAAGACTGCAGAATCTGAATTGGATCGTATTATTATTATAGCCAGCATCAAGAAAACAATTTCATTTTTTCTTGCCCTGTCTCTCTCTAACACACACGTAGCATAGGCGGCTTTGCTTAGAGTAAAACATTAGCGCCTAGATCTCAGAGACTACAAAAGCTAGAGCAACCAAATTTGGTATCCACACTCCTAATATATCGGACCGAGACGAGTTTGTTTCAAAATTTCGCCACACCCCCTTCCGCCCCCGCAAAGGACGAAAATCTGGGGATATTCAAAAATCTCAGAGACTATTAAGGCTAGAGTAACCAAATTTGGTATCCGCACTTCTGTTAGATCTCACTATAAAACGTGTATCTCAAAATTTCGCCCCACCCCCTTCCGCCCACACAAAGGACGAAAATCTGTTGCATCCACAATATTGCACATTCGAGAAAACTAAAAACGCAGAATCATAGCTAATGACCATATCTATCAGATTGCTGAATCTGGATCAGATCAGATCTTTTTTATAGCCAAAAGGAACAAATCAATTTGCACTGGCTACGCAGCGCCCGACGTCACGCTCAGACTGATTTTCTGTCTCTCTCGCACGCACTTTTTGTCGTGTCGTTTAATATTAGCTGCGTCTGCCGGAGGAGAGCCATACTGACAAAGTTTCGGGTATAATTGTAGAGTTGCGGTGTCCGCAGCAACTCACAACGTTCCCCCTCGTTCCTTTAGATTTCATGTGCCAGGCTAAAACCATTCTCTTTCGTCACACGATGTATACAGTTTTATAGTTAGTTATGTAACCCAGCCAACATAATGGTTTTTGGAAACTAATGGGTATGAGAGCAACATTAATTATACCCGATACTCAAAATGAGTATTGGTGTATATTAGATTTGTGGTAAAAGTGGATATGTGTAACGTCCAGAAGTAATCGTTTCCGACCCCATAAAGTATATTTATTCTGGATCAGCATCAATAGCCGAGTCGATTGAGCCCTGTCTGTCTGTCTGTCTGTCCGTCTGTCCGTCCGTCCGTCTGCCCGTCCCCTTCAGCGCCTAGTGCTCAAAGACTATAAGAGCTAGAGCAACGATGTTTTGGATCCAGACTTCTGTGATATGTCACTGCTACAAAAATATTTCAAAACTTCGCCCCGCCCACTTCCGCCCCCACAAAGAACGAAAATCTGTGGCATCCACAATTTTAAAGATATGAGAAAACAAAAACCGTAGAGTTGTAGAGAATGACCATATCTTTAAGACTGCGGAATCTGAATTGGATCGTTTTATTATTATAGCCAGAATCAAGAAAACAATTTCATTTTTTCTCGCCCTGTCTCTCTCTAACACACACGTAGCATAGCCGGCTTTGCTTAGATCTCAGAGCGCCTAGATCTCAGAGACTATAAAAGCTAGAGCAACCAAATTTGGTATCCACACTCCTAATATATCGGACCGAGACGAGTTTGTTTCAAAATTTCGCCACACCCCCTTCCGCCCCCGCAAAGGATGAAAATCTGGGGATATTCACAAATCTCAGAGACTATTAAGGCTAGAGTAACCAAATTTGGTATCCGTACTCCTGTTAGATCTCACTATAAAACGTTTATCTCAAAATTTCGCACCACCCCCTTCCGCCCCCACAAAGGACGAAAATCTGTTGCATCCACAATATTGAGGATACGAGAAAACTAAAAACGCAGAATCATAGATAATGATCATATATATCAGATTGCTGAATCTGGATCAGATCAGATTATTTTTATAGCCAATAGGAACAAATCAATTTGCAGTGGCTACGCAGCGCCCGACGTCACGCTCAGACTGATTTTCTGTCTCTCTCGCACGCACTCTTTGTCGTGTCGTTTAATATTAGCGGCATCTGCCGGAGGAGAGCCATACTGAATTAGTATCGGGTATAACTGTAGAGTTGCGGTGTCCGCAGCAACTCACAACGTTCCCCCTCGTTCCTTTAGATTTCATGTGCCAGGCTAAAACCATTCTCTTTCGTCACACGATGTATACAGTTTTATAGTTAGTTATGTAACCCAGCCAACATAATGGTTTTTGGAAACTAATGGGTATGAGAGCAACATTAATTATACCCGATACTCAAAATGAGTATTGGGGTATATTAGATTTGTGGTAAAAGTGGATGTGTGTAACGTCCAGAAGGAATCGTTTCCGACCAAATCAAGTATATATATTCTTGATCAGCATCAATAGCCGAGTCGATTGAGCCCTGTCTGTCTGTCCGTCTGTCCGTCCGTCCGTCGGTCCGTCCCCTTCAGCGCCTAGTGCGCAAAGACTATAAGATCTAGAGTTCTAGAGTGTAAAATCTCAACCAGATCGTATAATTATTATAGCCAGAATCAAGAAAACAATTTCATTCTTTCTCGCTCTGTCTCTCTCTAACACACAGGTTTCATGGTTGGCTTTGCCAATTGCAAAATATGAGTTCAAGGATCTCAGAACCTATAAGAGCCAGAGCAACCAAATTTGGTATCCACACTCCTGTGATATCGGACCTTGACCGTTTCGTGTCCAAATTTCGCCACACCCCCTTCCGCCCCCGCAAAGGTCGAAAATCTGGGGCATCCACAAATCTCAGAGACTATTAAGGCTAGAGTAACCAAATTTGGTATCCGCACTCCTGTTAGATCTCACTATAAAACGTGTATCTCAAAATTTCACCCCACCCCCTTACGCCCACACAAAGGACGAAAATCTGTTGCATCCACAATATTGCACATTCGAGAAAACTAAAAACGCAGAATCATAGATAATGACCATATCTATCAGATTGCTGAATCTGGATCAGATCGGATCATTTTTGTAGCCAAAAGCAAGAAATCAATTTGCAGTGGCCACGCAGCGCCCGACGTCACGCTCAGACTGATTTTCTGTCTCACTCGCACGCACTCTTTGTCGTGTGGTTCAATATTAGCGGCGTCTGCCGGAGAAGAGCCATACTGACTTAGTATCGGGTATAACTGTAGAGTTGCGGTGTCCGCAGCAACTCACAACGTTCCCCCTCGTTCCTTTAGATTTCATGTGCCAGGCTAAAACCATTCTCTTTCGTCACACGATGTATACAGTTTTATAGTTTGTTATGTAACCCAGCCAACATAATGGTTTTTGGAAACTAATGGGTATGAGAGCAACATTAATTATACCCGATACTCAAAATGAGTATTGGGGTATATTAGATTTGTGGTAAAAGTGGATGTGTGTAACGTCCAGAAGGAATCGTTTCCGACCCCATAAAGTATATATATTCTTGATCAGCGTCAATAGCCGAGTCGATTGAGCCCTGTCTGTCTGTCCGTCTGTCCGTCTGTCCGTCCGTCGGTCTGTCCGTCCCCTTCAGCGCCTATTGCTCAAAGACTATAAGAGCTAGAGCAACGATGTTTTGGACCCAGACTTCTGTGATATGTCACTGCTACAAAAATATTTCAAAACTCCGCCCTGCCCACTTCCGCCCCCACAAAGGACGAAAATCTGTGGCATCCACAATTTTAAAGATACGAGAAAACCAAAAACGCAGAATCGTAGAGAATGGCCATATCTTTTAGACTGCAGAATTTAAATAAGATCGTATTTTTATTATAGCCAGCATCAAGAAAACAATTTCATTTTTTCTCGCCCTGTCTCTCTCTAACACACACGTAGCATAGCCGCTTTGCTTAGAGTAAAACATTAGCGCCTAGATCTCAGAGACTATAAAAGCTAGAGCAACCAAATTTGGTATCCACACTCCTAATATATCGGACCGAGACGAGTTTGTTTCAAAATTTCGCCACACCCCCTTTCGCCCCCGCAAAGGACGAAAATCTGGGGATATTCGAAAATCTCAGAGACTATTAAGGCTAGAGTAACCAAATTTGGTATCCGCACTTCTGTTAGATCTTACTATAAAACGTGTATCTCAAAATTTCGCCCCACCCCCTTCCGCCCACACAAAAGACGAAAATCTGTTGCTTCCACAATATTGCACAATCGAGAAAACTAAAAACGCAGAATCATAGATAATGACTATATCTATCAGATTGCTGAATCTGGATCAGATCGGATCATTTTTGTAGCCAAAAGCAAGAAATCAATTTGCAGTGGCCACGCAGCGCCCGACGTCACGCTCAGACTGATTTTCTGTCTCACTCGCACGCACTCTTTGTCGTGTGGTTCAATATTAGCGGCGTCTGCCGGAGAAGAGCCATACTGACTTAGTATCGGGTATAACTGTAGAGTTGCGGTGTCCGCAGCAACTCACAACGTTCCCCCTCGTTCCTTTAGATTTCATGTGCCAGGCTAAAACCATTCTCTTTCGTCACACGATGTATACAGTGTTATAGTTAGTTATGTAACCCTGCCAACATAATGGTTTTTGGAAACTAATGGGTATGAGAGCAACATTAATTTTTCTTGAGATTACAAAGCAGTACACTCTAGTACGTTCACGTGCATATATACTCGTATTAAATATCTTTTCCGCCCACTGCCGCCCCCACAAAGGGCGAAAATCTGTGGCATCCACAATTTTAAAGATACGAGAAAACCAAAAACGCAGTATCGTTGAGAATGGCCATATCTTTTAGACTGCACAATTTGAATAAGATAGTATTATTATTATAGCCAGCATCAAGAAAACAATTTCATTTTTTCTCGCCCTGTCTCTCTCTAACACACACGTAGCATAGCCGCTTTGCTTAGAGTAAAACATTAGCGCCTAGATCTCAGAGACTATAAAAGCTAGAGCAACCAAATTTGGTATCCGCACTCCTGTTAGATCTCACTATAAAACGTGTATATCAAAATTTCCCCCCCCCCCCTTACACCCACACAAAGGACGAAAATCTGTTGCATCCACAATATTGCACATTCGAGAAAACTAAAAACGCAGAATCATAGATAATGACTATATCTATCAGATTACTGCATCTGGATCAGATCAGATCTTTTTTATAGCCAATAGGAACGAATCAATTTGCAGTGGCTACGCAGCGCCCGACATCACGCTCAGACTGATTTTCTGTCTCTCTCGCACGCACTCTTTGTCGTGTCGTTTAATATTAGCGGCGTCTGCCGGAGAAGAGCTATACTGACTTAGTATCGGGTATAACTGTAGAGTTGCGGTGTCCGCAGCAACTCACAACGTTCCCCCTCGTTCCTTTAGATTTCATGTGCCAGGCTAAAACCATTCTCTTTCGTCACACGATGTATACAGTTTTATAGTTTGTTATGTAACCCAGCCAACATAATGGTTTTTGGAAACTAATGGGTATGAGAGCAACATTAATTATACCCGATACTCAAAATGAGTATTGGGGTATATTAGATTTGTGGTAAAAGTGGATGTGTGTAACGTCCAGAAGGAATCGTTTCCGACCCCATAAAGTATATATATTCTGGATCAGCATCAATAGCCGAGTCGATTGAGCCCTGTCTGTCAGTCTGTCTGTCCGTCTGTCCGTCCGTCCGTCTGTCCGTCCCCTTCAGCGCCTAGTGCTCAAAGACTATAAGAGCTAGAGCAACGATGTTTTGGATCCAGACTTCTGTGATATGTCACTGCTACAAAAATATTTCAAAACTTCGCCCCGCCCACTTCCGCCCCACAAAGGACGAAAATCTGTGGCATCCACAATTTTAAAGATATGAGAAAACCAAAACCGTAGAGTTGTAGAGAATGACCATATCTTTAAGACTGCAGAATCTGAATTGGATCGTATTATTATTATAGCCAGCATCAAGAAAACAATTTCATTTTTTCTTGCCCTGTCTCTCTCTAACACACACGTAGCATAGGCGGCTTTGCTTAGAGTAAAACATTAGCGCCTAGATCTCAGAGACTACAAAAGCTAGATTTGGTATCCACACTCCTAATATATCGGACCGAGACGAGTTTGTTTCAAAATTTCGCCACACCCCTTCCGCCCCCGCAAAAGACGAAAATCTGGGGATATTCAAAAATCTCAGAGACTATTAAGGCTAGAGTAACCAAATTTGGTATCCGCACTCCTGTTAGATCTCACTATAAAACGTGTATAACAAAATTTCACCCCACCCCCTTACACCCACACAAAGGACGAAAATCTGTTGCATCCACAATATTGCACATTCGAGAAAACTAAAAACGCAGAATCATAGATAATGACTATATCTATCAGATTACTGCATCTGGATCAGATCAGATCTTTTTTATAGCCAATAGGAACGAATCAATTTGCAGTGGCTACGCAGCGCCCGACATCACGCTCAGACTGATTTTCTGTCTCTCTCGCACGCACTCTTTGTCGTGTCGTTTAATATTAGCGGCGTCTGCCGGAGAAGAGCTATACTGACTTAGTATCGGGTATAACTGTAGAGTTGCGGTGTCCGCAGCAACTCACAACGTTCCCCCTCGTTCCTTTAGATTTCATGTGCCAGGCTAAAACCATTCTCTTTCGTCGCACGATGTATACAGTTTTATAGTTTGTTATGTAACCCAGCCAACATAATGGTTTTTGGAAACTAATGGGTATGAGAGCAACATTAATTATACCCGATACTCAAAATGAGTATTGGGGTATATTAGATTTGTGGTAAAAGTGGATGTGTGTAACGTCCAGAAGGAATCGTTTCCGACCCCATAAAGTATATATATTCTGGATCAGCATCAATAGCCGTGACGATTAAGCCCTGTCTGTCAGTCTGTCTGTCCGTCTGTCCGTCCGTCCGTCTGTCCGTCCCCTTCAGCGCCTAGTGCTCAAAGACTATAAGAGCTAGAGCAACGATGTTTTGGATCCAGACTCCTGTGATATGTCACTGCTACAAAAATATTTCAAAACTTCGCCCCGCCCACTTCCGCCCCACAAAGGACGAAAATCTGTGGCATCCACAATTTTAAAGATATGAGAAAACCAAAACCGTAGAGTTGTAGAGAATGACCATATCTTTAAGACTGCAGAATCTGAATTGGATCGTATTATTATTATAGCCAGCATCAAGAAAACAATTTCATTTTTTCTTGCCCTGTCTCTCTCTAACACACACGTAGCATAGGCGGCTTTGCTTAGAGTAAAACATTAGCGCCTAGATCTCAGAGACTACAAAAGCTAGAGCAACCAAATTTGGTATCCACACTCCTAATATATCGGACCGAGACGAGTTTGTTTCAAAATTTCGCCACACCCCCTTCCGCCCCCGCAAAGGACGAAAATCTGGGGATATTCAAAAATCTCAGAGACTATTAAGGCTAGAGTAACCAAATTTGGTATCCGCACTTCTGTTAGATCTTACTATAAAACGTGTATCTCAAAATTTCGCCCCACCCCCTTCCGCCCACACAAAGGACGAAAATCTGTTGCATCCACAATATTGCACATTCGAGAAAACTAAAAACGTAGAATCATAGATAATGACCATATCTATCAGATTGCTGAATCTGGATCAGATCAGATCTTTTTTATAGCCAAAAGGAACAAATCAATTTGCACTGGATACGCAGCGCCCGACGTCACGCTCAGACTGATTTTCTGTCTCTCTCGCACGCACTTTTTGTCGTGTCGTTTAATATTAGCTGCGTCTGCCGGAGGAGAGCCATACTGTCAAAGTTTCGGGTATAATTGTAGAGTTGCGGTGTCCGCAGCAACTCACAACGTTCCCCCTCGTTCCTTTAGATTTCATGTGCCAGGCTAAAACCATTCTCTTTCGTCACACGATGTATACAGTTTTATAGTTAGTTATGTAACCCAGCCAACATAATGGTTTTTGGAAACTAATGGGTATGAGAGCAACATTAATTATACCCGATACTCAAAATGAGTATTGGGGTATATTAGATTTGTGGTAAAAGTGGATGTGTGTAACGTCCAGAAGGAATCGTTTCCGCCCCCATAAAGTATATATATTCTGGATCAGCATCAATAGCCGAGTCGATTGAGCCCTGTCTGTCAGTCTGTCTGTCCGTCTGTCCGTCCGTCCGTCTGTCCGTCCCCTTCAGCGCCTAGTGCTCAAAGACTATAAGAGCTAGAGCAACGATGTTTTGGATCCAGACTCCTGTGATATGTCACTGCTACAAAAATATTTCAAAACTTCGCCCCGCCCACTTCCGCCCCCACAAAGGACGAAAATCTGTGGCATCCACAATTTTAAAGATATGAGAAAACCAAAACCGTTGAGTTGTAGAGAATGACCATATCTTTAAGACTGCACAATTTGAATAAGATCGTATTATTATTATAGCCAGCATCAATAAAACAATTTCATTTTTTCTCGCCCTGTCTCTCTCTAACACACACGTAGCATAGCCGCTTTGCTTAGAGTAAAACATTAGCGCCTAGATCTCAGAGACTATAAAAGCTAGAGCAACCAAATTTGGTATCCACACTCCTAATATATCGGACCGAGACGAGTTTGTTTAAAAATTTCGCCACACCCCCTTCCGCCCCGCAAAGGACGAAAATCTGGGGATATTCGAAAATCTCAGAGACTATTAAGGCTAGAGTAACCAAATTTGGTATCCGCACTTCTGTTAGATCTTACTATAAAACGTGTATCTCAAAATTTCGCCCCACCCCCTTCCGCCCACACAAAAGACGAAAATTTGTTGCATCCACAATATTGCACATTCGAGAAAACTAAAAACGCAGCAACTCACAACGTTCCCCCTCGTTCCTTTAGATTTCATGTGCCAGGCTAAAACCATTCTCTTTCGTCACACGATGTATACAGTTTTATAGTTAGCTATGTAACCCAGCCAACATAATGGTTTTTGGAAACTAATGGGTATGAGAGCAACATTAATTATACCCGATACTCAAAATGAGTATTGGTGTATATTAGATTTGTGGTAAAAGTGGATGTGTGTAACGTCCAGAAGTAATCGTTTCCGACCCCATAAAGTATATATATTCTGGATCAGCATCAATAGCCGAGTCGATTGAGCCCTGTCTGTCTGTCTGTCTGTCCGTCTGTCCGTCCGTCCGTCTGCCCGTCCCCTTCAGCGCCTAGTGCTCAAAGACTATAAGAGCTAGAGCAACGATGTTTTGGATCCAGACTTCTGTGATATGTCACTGCTACAAAAATATTTCAAAACTTCGCCCCGCCCACTTCCGCCCCAACAAAGAACGAAAATCTGTGGCATCCACAATTTTAAAGATATGAGAAAACCAAAACCGTAGAGTTGTAGAAAATGACCATATCTTTAAGACTACGGAATCTGAATTGGATCGTATTATTATTATAGCCAGAATCAAGAAAACAATTTCATTTTTTCTCGCCCTGTCTCTCTCTAACACACACGTAGCATAGGCGGCTTTGCTTAGAGTAAAACATTAGCGCCTAGATCTCAGAGACTATAAAAGCTAGAGCAACCAAATTTGGTATCCAACCTCCTAATATATCGGACCGAGACGAGTTTGTTTCAAAATTTCGCCACACCCCCTTCCGCCCCCGCAAAGGATGAAAATCTGTTGCATCCACAATATTGAGGATACGAGAAAACTAAAAACGCAGAATCATAGATAATGATCATATATATCAGATTGCTGAATCTGGATAAGATCAGAACATTTTTATAGCCAATAGGAACAAATCAATTTGCAGTGGCTACGCAGCGCCCGACGTCACGCTCAGACTGATTTTCTGTCTCTCTCGCACGCACTCTTTGTCGTGTCGTTTAATATTAGCGGCGTCTGCCGGAGGAGAGCCATACTGACAAAGTTTCGGGTATAATTGTAGAGTTGCGGTGTCCGCAGCAACTCACAGCGTTCCCCCTCGTTCCTTTAGATTTCATGTGCCAGGCTAAAACCATTCTCTTTCGTCACACGATGTATACAGTTTTATAGTTAGTTATGTAACCCAGCCAACATAATGGTTTTTGGAAACTAATGGGTATGAGAGCAACATTAATTATACCCGATACTCAAAATGAGTATTGGTGTATATTAGATTTGTGGTAAAAGTGGATGTGTGTAACGTCCAGAAGTAATCGTTTCCGACCCCATAAAGTATATATATTCTTGATCAGCATCAATAGCCGAGTCGATTGAGCCCTGTCCGTCTGTCCGTCCGTCCGTCTGTCCGTCCCCTTCAGCGCCAAGTGCTCAAAGACTATAAGAGCTAGAGCAACGATGTTTTGGACCCAGTCTTCTGTGATATGTCACTGCTACCAAAAAATTTCAATACTTTGCCCCGCCCACTTCCGCCCCAACAAAGGGCAAAAACCTGTGGCATCCACAATTTTAAAGATACGAGAAAACCAAAAACGCAGAATCGTAGAGAATGGCCATATCTTTTAGACTGCAGAATTTAAATAAGATCGTATTATTATTATAGCCAGCATCAAGAAAACAATTTCATTTTTTCTCGCCCTGTCTCTCTCTAACACACACGTAGCATTGCTGGCTTTGCTTAGAGTAAAACATTAGCGCCTAGATCTCAGAGACTATAAAAGCTAGAGCAACCAAATTTGGTATCCGCACTCCTGTTAGATCTCACTATAAAACGTGTATCTCAAAATTTCACCCCACCCCCTTCCGCCCCCACAAAAGACGAAAATCTGTTGCAATATTGAGGATACGAGAAAACTAAAAACGCAGAATCATAGATAATGATCATATATATCAGATTGCTGAATCTGGATCAGATCAGATCATTTTTATAGCCAATAGGAACAAATCAATTTGCAGTGGCTACGCAGCGCCCGACGTCACGCTCAGACTGATTTTCTGTCTCTCTCGCACGCACTCTTTGTCGTGTCGTTTAATATTAGCGGCGTCTGCCGGAGGAGAGCCATACTGACAAGGTTTCGGGTATAATTGTAGAGTTGCGGTGTCCGCAGCAACTCACAACGTTCCCCCTCGTTCCTTTAGATTTCATGTGCCAGGCTAAAACCATTCTCTTTCGTCACACGATGTATACAGTTTTATAGTTAGTTATGTAACCCAGCCAACATAATGGTTTTTGGAAACTAATGGGTATGAGAGCAACATTAATTATACCCGATACTCAAAATGAGTATTGGTGTATATTAGATTTGTGGTAAAAGTGGATGTGTGTAACGTCCAGAAGTAATCGTTTCCGACCCCATAAAGTATATATATTCTGGATCAGCATCAATAGCCGAGTCGATTGAGCCCTGTCTGTCTGTCTGTCTGTCCGTCTGTCCGTCCGTCCGTCTGCCCGTCCCCTTCAGCGCCTAGTGCTCAAAGACTATAAAAGCTAGAGCAACGATGTTTTGGATCCAGACTTCTGTGATATGTCACTGCTACAAAAATATTTCAAAACTTCGCCCCGCCCACTTCCGCCCCACAAAGAACGAAAATCTGTGGCATCCACAATTTTAAAGATATGAGAAAACCAAAACCGTAGAGTTGTAGAGAATGACCATATCTTTAAGACTGCGGAATCTGAATTGGATCGTTTTATTATTATAGCCAGAATCAAGAAAACAATTTCATTTTTTCTCGCCCTGTCTCTCTCTAACACACACGTAGCATAGCCGGCTTTGCTTAGATCTCAGAGCGCCTAGATCTCAGAGACTATAAAAGCTAGAGCAACCAAATTTGGTATCCGCACTCCTGTTAGATCTCACTATAAAACGTGTATCTCAAAATTTCACCCCACCCCCTTCCGCCCACACAAAGGACGAAAATCTGTTGCATCCACAATATTGCACATTCGAGAAAACTAAAAACGCAGAATCATAGATAATGACCATATTTATCAGATTGCTGAATCTGGATCAGATCAGATCATTTTTATAGCCAAAAGGAACAAATCAATTTGCACTGGCTACGCAGCGCCCGACGTCACGCTCAGACTGATTTTCTGTCTCTCTCGCACGCACTTTTTGTCGTGTCGTTTAATATTAGCGGCGTCTGCCGGAGGAGAGCCATACTGACTTAGTATCGGGTAGAACTGTAGAGTTGCGGTGTCCGCAGCAACTCACAACGTTCCCCTCGTTCCTTTAGATTTCATGTGCCAGGCTAAAACCATTCTCTTTCGTCACACGATGTATACAGTTTTATAGTTAGTTATGTAACCCAGCCAACATAATGGTTTTTGGAAACTAATGGGTATGAGAGCAACATTAATTTTTCTTGAGATTACAAAGCAGTACACTCTAGTACGTTCACGTGCATATATACTCGTATTAAATATCTTTTCCGCCCACTTCCGACCCCACAAAGGGCGAAAATCTGTGGCATCCACAATTTTAAAGATACGAGAAAACCAAAAACGCAGTATCGTAGAGAATGGCCATATCTTTTAGACTGCACAATTTGAATAAGATCGTATTATTATTATAGCCAGCATCAAGAAAACAATTTCATTTTTTCTCGCCCTGTCTCTCTCTAACACACACGTAGCATAGCCGCTTTGCTTAGAGTAAAACATTAGCGCCTAGATCTCAGAGACTATAAAAGCTAGAGCAACCAAATTTGGTATCCACACTCCTAATATATCGGACCGAGACGAGTTTGTTTCAAAATTTCGCCACACCCCCTTCCGCCCCCGCAAAGGACGAAAATCTGGGGATATTCGAAAATCTCAGAGACTATTAAGGCTAGAGTAACCAAATTTGGTATCCGCACTTCTGTTAGATCTTACTATAAAACGTGTATCTCAAAATTTCGCCACACCCCCTTCCGCCCACACGAAGGACGAAAATCTGTTGCATCCACAATATTGCACATTCAAGAAAACTAAAAACGCAGAATCATAGATAATGACCATATTTATCAGATTGCTGAATCTGGATCAGATCAGATAATTTTTACAGCCAAAAGGAACAAATCAATTTGCACTGGCTACGCAGCGCCCGACGTCACGCTCAGACTGATTTTCTGTCTCTCTCGCACGCACTTTTGTCGTGTCGTTTAATATTAGCTGCGTCTGCCGGAGGAGAGCCATACTGACAAAGTTTCGGGTATAAATGTAGAATTGCGGTGTACGCAGCAATTCACAACGTTCCCCCTCGTTATACCCGATACTCAAAATGAGTATTGGGTATATTAGATTTGTGGTAAAAGGGATGTGTGTAACGTCCAGAAGGAATCGTTTCCGACCCCATAAAGTATATATATTCTTGATCAGCATCAATAGCCGAGTCGATTGAGCCCTGTCCGTCTGTCCGTCCGTCCGTCTGTCCGTCCCCTTCAGCGCCAAGTGCTCAAAACTATAAGAGCTAGAGCAACGATGTTTTGGACCCAGACTTCTGTGATATGTCACTGCTACAAAAATATTTCAAAACTTTGCCCCGCCCACTTCCGCCCCTACAAAGGGCGAAAATCTGTGGCATCCACAATTTTAAAGATACGAGAAAACCAAAAACGCAGAATCGTAGAGAATGGCCATATCTTTTAGACTGCAGAATTTGAATAAGATCGTGTTATTATTATAGCCAGCATCAAGAAAACAATTTCATTTTTTCTCGCCCTGTCTCTCTCTAACACACACGTAGCATAGCCGGCTTTGCTTAGAGTAAAACATTAGCGCCTAGATCTCAGAGACTATAAAAGCTAAAGCAACCAAATTTGGTATCCGCATTCCTGTTAGATCTCACTATAAAACGTGTATCTCAAAATTTCACCCCACCCCCTTACGCCCACACAAAGGACGAAAATCTGTTGCATCCACAATATTGCACATTCGAGAAAACTAAAAACGCAGAATCATAGATAATGACTATATCTATCAGATTGCTGCATCTGGATCAGATCAGATCATTTTTATAGCCAAAAGGAACAAATCAATTTGCAGTGGCTACGCAGCGCCCGACGTCACGCTCAGACTGATTTTCTGTCTCTCTCGCACGCACTTTTTGTCGTGTCGTTTAATATTAGCTGCGTCTGCCGGAGGAGAGCCATACTGACAAAGTTTCGGGTATAATTGTAGAGTTGCGGTGTCCGCAGCAACTCACAACGTTCCCCCTCGTTCCTTTAGATTTCATGTGCCAGGCTAAAACCATTCTCTTTCGTCACACGATGTATACAGCTTTATAGTTAGTTATGTAACCCAGCCAACATAATGGTTTTTGGAAACTAATGGGTATGAGAGCAACATTAATTTTTCTTGAGATTACAAAGCAGTACACTCTAGTACGTTCACGTGCATATATACTCGTATTAAATATCTTTTCCGCCCACTTCCGCCCCCACAAAGGGCGAAAATCTGTGGCATCCACAATTTTAAAGATACAAGAAAACCAAAAACGCAGAATCGTAGAGAATGGCCATATCTTTTAGACTGCAGAATTTGAATAAGATCGTATTATTATTATAGCCAGCATCAAGAAAACAATTTCATTTTTTCTCGCCCTGTCTCTCTCTAACACACACGTAGCATAGCCGGCTTTGCTTAGAGTAAAACATTAGCGCCTAGATCTCAGAGACTATAAAAGCTAGAGCAACCAAATTTGGTATCCGCACTCCTGTTAGATCTCACTATAAAACGTGTATATCAAAATTTCACCCCACCCCCTTCCGCCCACACAAAGGACGAAAATCTGTTGCATCCACAATATTGCACATTCGAGAAAACTTAAAACGCAGAATCATAGATAATGACTATATCTATCAGATTGCTGCATCTGGATCAGATCAGATCATTTTTATAGCCAAAAGGAACAAATCAATTTGCAGTGGCTACGCAGCGCCCGACGTCACGCTCAGACTGATTTTCTGTCTCTCTCGCACGCACTTTTTGTCGTGTCGTTTAATATTAGCTGCGTCTGCCGGAGGAGAGCCATACTGACAAAGTTTCGGGTATAATTGTAGAGTTGCGGTGTCCGCAGCAACTCACAACGTTCCCCCTCGTTCCTTTAGATTTCATGTGCCAGGCTAAAACCATTCTCTTTCGTCACACGATGTATACAGCTTTATAGTTAGTTATGTAACCCAGCCAACATAATGGTTTTTGGAAACTAATGGGTATGAGAGCAACATTAATTTTTCTTGAGATTACAAAGCAGTACACTCTAGTACGTTCACGTGCATATATACTCGTATTAAATATCTTTTCCGCCCACTTCCGCCCCCACAAAGGGCGAAAATCTGTGGCATCCACAATTTTAAAGATACAAGAAAACCAAAAACGCAGAATCGTAGAGAATGGCCATATCTTTTAGACTGTAGAATTTGAATAAGATCGTATTATTATTATAGCCAGCATCAAGAAAACAATTTCATTTTTTATCGCCCTGTCTCTCTCTAACACACACGTAGCATAGCCGGCTTTGCTTAGAGTAAAACATTAGCGCCTAGATCTCAGAGACTATAAAAGCTAGAGCAACCAAATTTGGTATCCGCACTCCTGTTAGATCTCACTATAAAACGTGTATATCAAAATTTCACCCCACCCCCTTCCGCCCACACAAAGGACGAAAATCTGTTGCATCCACAATATTGCACATTCGAGAAAACTAAAAACGCAGAATCATAGATAATGACTATATCTATCAGATTACTGCATCTGGATCAGATCAGATCATTTTTATAGTCAATAGGAACAAATCAATTTGCAGTGGCTACGCAGCGCCCGACGTCACGCTCAGACTGATTTTCTGTCTCTCTCGCACGCACTCTTTGTCGTGTCGTTTAATATTAGCGGCGTCTGCCGGAGAAGAGCTATACTGACTTAGTATCGGGTATAACTGTAGAGTTGCGGTGTCCGCAGCAACTCACAACGTTCCCCTCGTTCCTTTAGATTTCATGTGCCAGGCTAAAACCATTCTCTTTCGTCACACGATGTATACAGTTTTATAGTTTGTTATGTAACCCAGCCAACATAATGGTTTTTGGAAACTAATTGGTATGAGAGCAACATTAATTATACCCGATACTCAAAATGAGTATTGGGGTATATTAGATTTGTGGTAAAAGTGGATGTGTGTAACGTCCAGAAGGAATCGTTTCCGACCCCATAAAGTATATATATTCTGGATCAGCATCAATAGCCGAGTCGATTGAGCCCTGTCTGTCAGTCTGTCTGTCCGTCTGTCCGTCTGTCCGTCTGTCCGTCCCCTTCAGCGCCTAGTGCTCAAAGACTATAAGAGCTAGAGCAACGATGTTTTGGATCCAGACTTCTGTGATATGTCACTGCTACAAAAATATTTCAAAACTTCGCCCCGCCCACTTCCGCCCACACAAAGGACGAAAATCTGTTGCATCCACAATATTGCACATTCGAGAAAACTAAAAACGCAGAATCATAGATAATGACCATATCTATCAGATTGCTGAATCTGGATCAGATCAGATCATTTTTATAGCCAAAAGGAACAAATCAATTTGCACTGGCTACGCAGCGCCCGACGTCACGCTCAGACTGATTTTCTGTCTCTCTCGCACGCACTTTTTGTCGTGTCGTTTAATATTAGCTGCGTCTGCCGGAGGAGAGCCATACTGACAAAGTTTCGGGTATAATTGTAGAGTTGCGGTGTCCGCAGCAACTCACAACGTTCCCCCTCGTTCCTTTAGATTTCATGTGCCAGGCTAAAACCATTCTCTTTCGTCACACGATGTATACAGTTTTATAGTTAGTTATGTAACCCAGCCAACATAATGGTTTTTGGAAACTAATGGTATGAGAGCAACATTAATTATACCCGATACTCAAAATGAGTATTGGTGTATATTAGATTTGTGGTAAAAGTGGATGTGTGTAACGTCCAGAAGGAATCGTTTCCGACCCCATAAAGTATATATATTCTTGATCAGCATCAATAGCCGAGTCGATTGAGCCCTGTCTGTCTGTCTGTCTGTCCGTCTGTCCGTCTGTCCGTCCGTCCGTCTGCCCGTCCCCTTCAGCGCCTAGTGCTCAAAGACTATAAGAGCTACAGCAACGATGTTTTGGATCCAGACTTCTGTGATATGTCACTGCTACAAAAATATTTCAAAACTTCGCCCCGCCCACTTCCGCCCCCACAAAGAACGAAAATCTGTGGCATCCACAATTTTAAAGATATGAGAAAACCAAAACCGTAGAGTTGTAGAGAATGACCATATCTTTAAGACTGCAGAATCTGAATTGGATCGTATTATTATTATAGCCAGCATCAAGAAAACAATTTCATTCTTTCTCGCACTGTCTCTCTCTAACACACAAGTAGCATAGCCGGCTTTGCTTAGAGTAAAACATTAGCGCCTAGATCTCAGAGACTACAAAAGCTAGAGCAACCAAATTTGGTATCCGCACTCCTGTTAGATCTCACTATAAAACGTGTATATCAAAATTTCACCCCACCCCCTTCCGCCCACACAAAGGACGAAAATCTGTTGCATCCACAATATTGCACATTCGAGAAAACTAAAAGCGCAGAATCATAGATAATGACTATATCTATCAGATTACTGCATCTGGATCAGATCAGATCATTTTTATAGTCAATAGGAACAAATCAATTTGCAGTGGCTACGCAGCGCCCGACGTCACGCTCAGACTGATTTTCTGTCTCTCTCGCACGCACTCTTTGTCGTGTCGTTTAATATTAGCGGCGTCTGCCGGAGAAGAGCTATACTGACTTAGTATCGGGTATAACTGTAGAGTTGCGGTGTCCGCAGCAACTCACAACGTTCCCCCTCGTTCCTTTAGATTTCATGTGCCAGGCTAAAACCATTCTCTTTCGTCACACGATGTATACAGTTTTATAGTTTGTTATGTAACCCAGCCAACATAATGGTTTTTGGAAACTAATGGGTATGAGAGCAACATTAATTATACCCGATACTCAAAATGAGTATTGGGGTATATTAGATTTTTGGTAAAAGTGGATGTGTGTAACGTCCAGAAGGAATCGTTTCCGACCCCATAAAGTATATATATTCTGGATCAGCATCAATAGCCGAGTCGATTGAGCCCTGTCTGTCAGTCTGTCTGTAAGTCTGTCCGTCCGTCCGTCTGTCCGTCCCCTTCAGCGCCTAGTGCGCAAAGACTATAAGAGCTAGAGCAACGATGTTTTGGATCCAGACTTCTGTGATATGTCACTGCTACAAAAATATTTCAAAACTTCGCCCCGCCCACTTCCGCCCCCACAAAGGACGAAAATCTGTGGCATCCACAATTTTAAAGATATGAGAAAACCAAAACCGTAGAGTTGTAGAGAATGACCATATCTTTAAGACTGCAGAATCTGAATTGGATCGTATTATTATTATAGCCAGCATCAAGAAAACAATTTCATTTTTTCTCGCCCTGTCTCTCTCTAACACACACGTAGCATAGGCGGCTTTGCTTAGAGTAAAACATTAGCGCCTAGATCTCAGAGACTACAAAAGCTAGAGCAACCAAATTTGGTATCCACACTCCTAATATATCGGACCGAGACGAGTTTGTTTCAAAATTTCGCCACACCCCCTTCCGCCCCCGCAAAGGACGAAAATCTGGGGATATTCAAAAATCTCAGAGACTATTAAGGCTAGAGTAACCAAATTTGGTATCCGCACTTCTGTTAGATCTAACTATAAAACGTGTATCTCAAAATTTCGCCCCACCCCCTTCCGCCCACACAAAGGACGAAAATCTGTTGCATCCCCAATATTGCACATTCGAGAAAACTAAAAATGCAGAATCATAGATAATGACTATATCTATCAGATTACTGCATCTGGATCAGATCAGATCATTTTTATAGTCAATAGGAACAAATCAATTTGCAGTGGCTACGCAGCGCCCGACGTCACGCTCAGACTGATTTTCTGTCTCTCTCGCACGCACTCTTTGTCGTGTCGTTTAATATTAGCGGCGTCTGCCGGAGAAGAGCTATACTGACTTAGTATCGGGTATAACTGTAGAGTTGCGGTGTCCGCAGCAAGAAAACAATTTCATTTTTTCTCGCCCTGTCTCTCTCTAACACACACGTAGCATAGCCGGCTTTGCTTAGAGTAAAACATTAGCGCCTAGATCTCAGAGACTACAAAAGCTAGAGCAACCAAATTTGGTATCCGCACTCCTGTTAGATCTCACTATAAAACGTGTATATCAAAATTTCACCCCACCCCCTTCCGCCCACACAAAGGACGAAAATCTGTTGCATCCACAATATTGCACATTCGAGAAAACTAAAAACGCAGAATCATAGATAATGACTATATCTATCAGATTACTGCATCTGGATCAGATCAGATCATTTTTATAGTCAATAGGAACAAATCAATTTGCAGTGGCTACGCAGCGCCCGACGTCACGCTCAGACTGATTTTCTGTCTCTCTCGCACGCACTCTTTGTCGTGTCGTTTAATATTAGCGGCGTCTGCCGGAGAAGAGCTATACTGACTTAGTATCGGGTATAACTGTAGAGTTGCGGTGTCCGCAGCAACTCACAACGTTCCCCCTCGTTCCTTTAGATTTCATGTGCCAGGCTAAAACCATTCTCTTTCGTCACACGATGTATACAGTTTTATAGTTTGTTATGTAACCCAGCCAACATAATGGTTTTTGGAAACTAATTGGTATGAGAGCAACATTAATTATACCCGATACTCAAAATGAGTATTGGGGTATATTAGATTTGTGGTAAAAGTGGATGTGTGTAACGTCCAGAAGGAATCGTTTCCGACCCCATAAAGTATATATATTCTGGATCAGCATCAATAGCCGAGTCGATTGAGCCCTGTCTGTCAGTCTGTCTGTCCGTCTGTCCGTCCGTCCGTCTGTCCGTCCCCTTCAGCGCCTAGTGCTCAAAGACTATAAGAGCTAGAGCAACGATGTTTTGGATCCAGACTTCTGTGATATGTCACTGCTACAAAAATATTTCAAAACTTCGCCCCGCCCACTTCCGCCCACACAAAGGACGAAAATCTGTTGCATCCACAATATTGCACATTCGAGAAAACTAAAAACGCAGAATCATAGATAATGACCATATCTATCAGATTGCTGAATCTGGATCAGATCAGATCATTTTTATAGCCAAAAGGAACAAATCAATTTGCACTGGCTACGCAGCCCCCGACGTCACGCTCAGACTGATTTTCTGTCTCTCTCGCACGCACTTTTTGTCGTGTCGTTTAATATTAGCTGCGTCTGCCGGAGGAGAGCCATACTGACAAAGTTTCGGGTATAATTGTAGAGTTGCGGTGTCCGCAGCAACTCACAACGTTCCCCCTCGTTCCTTTAGATTTCATGTGCCAGGCTAAAACCATTCTCTTTCGTCACACGATGTATACAGTTTTATAGTTAGTTATGTAACCCAGCCAACATAATGGTTTTTGGAAACTAATGGGTATGAGAGCAACATTAATTATACCCGATACTCAAAATGAGTATTGGTGTATATTAGATTTGTGGTAAAAGTGGATGTGTGTAACGTCCAGAAGTAATCGTTTCCGACCCCATAAAGTATATATATTCTGGATCAGCATCAATAGCCGAGTCGATTGAGCCCTGTCTGTCTGTCTGTCTGTCCGTCTGTCCGTCTGTCCGTCCGTCCGTCTGCCCGTCCCCTTCAGCGCCTAGTGCTCAAAGACGATAAAAGCTACAGCAACGATGTTTTGGATCCAGACTTCTGTGATATGTCACTGCTACAAAAATATTTCAAAACTTCGCCCCGCCCACTTCCGACCTCACAAAGAACGAAAATCTGTGGCATCCACAATTTTAAGGATATGAGAAAACCAAAACCGTAGAGTTGTAGAGAATGACCATATCTTTAAGACTGCAGAATCTGAATTGGATCGTATTATTATTATAGCCAGCATCAAGAAAACAATTTCATTTTTTCTCGCCCTGTCTCTCTCTAACACACACGTAGCATAGCCGGCTTTGCTTAGAGTAAAACATTAGCGCCTAGATCTCAGAGACTATAAAAGCTAGAGCAACCAAATTTGGTATCCGCACTCCTGTTAGATCTCACTATAAAACGTGTATATCAAAATTTCACCCCACCCCCTTCCGCCCACACAAAGGACGAAAATCTGTTGCATCCACAATATTGCACATTCGAGAAAACTAAAAACGCAGAATCATAGATAATGACTATATCTATCAGATTACTGCATCTGGATCAGATCAGATCATTTTTATAGTCAATAGGAACAAATCAATTTGCAGTGGCTACGCAGCGCCCGACGTCACGCTCAGACTGATTTTCTGTCTCTCTCGCACGCACTCTTTGTCGTGTCGTTTAATATTAGCGGCGTCTGCCGGAGAAGAGCTATACTGACTTAGTATCGGGTATAACTGTAGAGTTGCGGTGTCCGCAGCAACTCACAACGTTCCCCCTCGTTCCTTTAGATTTCATGTGCCAGGCTAAAACCATTCTCTTTCGTCACACGATGTATACAGTTTTATAGTTTGTTATGTAACCCAGCCAACATAATGGTTTTTGGAAACTAATGGGTATGAGAGCAACATTAATTATACCCGATACTCAAAATGAGTATTGGGGTATATTAGATTTGTGGTAAAAGTGGATGTGTGTAACGTCCAGAAGGAATCGTTTCCGACCCCATAAAGTATATATATTCTGGATCAGCATCAATAGCCGAGTCGATTGAGCCCTGTCTGTCAGTCTGTCTGTAAGTCTGTCCGTCCGTCCGTCTGTCCGTCCCCTTCAGCGCCTAGTGCTCAAAGACTATAAGAGCTAGAGCAACGATGTTTTGGATCCAGACTTCTGTGATATGTCACTGCTACAAAAATATTTCAAAACTTCGCCCCGCCCACTTCCGCCCCCACAAAGGACGAAAATCTGTGGCATCCACAATTTTAAAGATATGAGAAAACCAAAACCGTAGAGTTGTAGAGAATGACCATATCTTTAAGACTGCAGAATCTGAATTGGATCGTATTATTATTATAGCCAGCATCAAGAAAACAATTTCATTTTTTCTCGCCCTGTCTCTCTCTAACACACACGTAGCATAGGCGGCTTTGCTTAGAGTAAAACATTAGCGCCTAGATCTCAGAGACTACAAAAGCTAGAGCAACCAAATTTGGTATCCACACTAATAATATATCGGACCGAGACGAGTTTGTTTCAAAATTTCGCCACACCCCCTTCCGCCCCCGCAAAGGACGAAAATCTGGGGATATTCAAAAATCTCAGAGACTATTAAGGCTAGAGTAACCAAATTTGGTATCCGCACTTCTGTTAGATCTAACTATAAAACGTGTATCTCAAAATTTCGCCCCACCCCCTTCCGCCCACACAAAGGACGAAAATCTGTTGCATCCACAATATTGCACATGCGAGAAAACTAAAAACGCAGAATCATAGATAATGACTATATCTATCAGATTACTGCATCTGGATCAGATCAGATCATTTTTATAGTCAATAGGAACAAATCAATTTGCAGTGGCTACGCAGCGCCCGACGTCACGCTCAGACTGATTTTCTGTCTCTCTCGCACGCACTCTTTGTCGTGTCGTTTAATATTAGCGGCGTCTGCCGGAGAAGAGCTATACTGACTTAGTATCGGGTATAACTGTAGAGTTGCGGTGTCCGCAGCAAGAAAACAATTTCATTTTTTCTCGCCCTGTCTCTCTCTAACACACACGTAGCATAGCCGGCTTTGCTTAGAGTAAAACATTAGCGCCTAGATCTCAGAGACTATAAAAGCTAGAGCAACCAAATTTGGTATCCGCACTCCTGTTAGATCTCACTATAAAACGTGTATATCAAAATTTCACCCCACCCCCTTCCGCCCACACAAAGGACGAAAATCTGTTGCATCCACAATATTGCACATTCGAGAAAACTAAAAACGCAGAATCATAGATAATGACCATATCTATCAGATTACTGCATCTGGATCAGATCAGATCATTTTTATAGTCAATAGGAACAAATCAATTTGCAGTGGCTACGCAGCGCCCGACGTCACGCCCAGACTGATTTTCTGTCTCTCTCGCACGCACTCTTTGTCGTGTCGTTTAATATTAGCGGCGTCTGCCGGAGAAGAGCTATACTGACTTAGTATCGGGTATAACTGTAGAGTTGCGGTGTCCGCAGCAACTCACAACGTTCCCCTCGTTCCTTTAGATTTCATGTGCCAGGCTAAAACCATTCTCTTTCGTCACACGATGTATACAGTTTTATAGTTTGTTATGTAACCCAGCCAACATAATGGTTTTTGGAAACTAATGGGTATGAGAGCAACATTAATTATACCCGATACTCAAAATGAGTATTGGGGTATATTAGATTTGTGGTAAAAGTGGATGTGTGTAACGTCCAGAAGGAATCGTTTCCGACCCCATAAAGTATATATATTCTGGATCAGCATCAATAGCCGAGTCGATTGAGCCCTGTCTGTCAGTCTGTCTGTAAGTCTGTCCGTCCGTCCGTCTGTCCGTCCCCTTCAGCGCCTAGTGCTCAAAGACTATAAGAGCTAGAGCAACGATGTTTTGGATCCAGACTTCTGTGATATGTCACTGCTACAAAAATATTTCAAAACTTCGCCCCGCCCACTTCCGCCCCCACAAAGGACGAAAATCTGTGGCATCCACAATTTTAAAGATATGAGAAAACCAAAACCGTAGAGTTGTAGAGAATGACCATATCTTTAAGACTGCAGAATCTGAATTGGATCGTATTATTATTATAGCCAGCATCAAGAAAACAATTTCATTTTTTCTCGCCCTGTCTCTCTCTAACACACACGTAGCATAGGCGGCTTTGCTTAGAGTAAAACATTAGCGCCTAGATCTCAGAGACTACAAAAGCTAGAGCAACCAAATTTGGTATCCACACTAATAATATATCGGACCGAGACGAGTTTGTTTCAAAATTTCGCCACACCCCCTTCCGCCCCCGCAAAGGACGAAAATCTGGGGATATTCAAAAATCTCAGAGACTATTAAGGCTAGAGTAACCAAATTTGGTATCCGCACTTCTGTTAGATCTAACTATAAAACGTGTATCTCAAAATTTCGCCCCACCCCCTTCCGCCCACACAAAGGACGAAAATCTGTTGCATCCACAATATTGCACATTCGAGAAAACTAAAAACGCAGAATCATAGATAATGACTATATCTATCAGATTACTGCATCTGGATCAGATCAGATCATTTTTATAGTCAATAGGAACAAATCAATTTGCAGTGGCTACGCAGCGCCCGACGTCACGCTCAGACTGATTTTCTGTCTCTCTCGCACGCACTCTTTGTCGTGTCGTTTAATATTAGCGGCGTCTGCCGGAGAAGAGCTATACTGACTTAGTATCGGGTATAACTGTAGAGTTGCGGTGTCCGCAGCAAGAAAACAATTTCATTTTTTCTCGCCCTGTCTCTCTCTAACACACACGTAGCATAGCCGGCTTTGCTTAGAGTAAAACATTAGCGCCTAGATCTCAGAGACTATAAAAGCTAGAGCAACCAAATTTGGTATCCGCACTCCTGTTAGATCTCACTATAAAACGTGTATATCAAAATTTCACCCCACCCCCTTCCGCCCACACAAAGGACGAAAATCTGTTGCATCCACAATATTGCACATTCGAGAAAACTAAAAACGCAGAATCATAGATAATGACTATATCTATCAGATTGCTGAATCTGGATCAGATCAGATCATTTTTATAGCCAAAAGGAAGAAATCAATTTGCACTGGCTACGCAGCGCCCGACGTCACGCTCAGACTGATTTTCTGTCTCTCTCGCACGCACTTTTTGTCGTGTCGTTTAATATTAGCTGCGTCTGCCGGAGGAGAGCCATACTGACAAAGTTTCGGGTATAATTGTAGAGTTGCGGTGTCCGCAGCAACTCACAACGTTCCCCCTCGTTCCTTTAGATTTCATGTGCCAGGCTAAAAACCATTCTCTTTCGTCACACGATGTATACAGTTTTATAGTTAGTTATGTAACCCAGCCAACATAATGGTTTTTGGAAACTAATGGGTATGAGAGCAACATTAATTATACCCGATACTCAAAATGAGTATTGGTGTATATTAGATTTGTGGTAAAAGTGGATGTGTGTAACGTCCAGAAGTAATCGTTTCCGACCCCATAAAGTATATATATTCTGGATCAGCATCAATAGCCGAGTCGATTGAGCCCTGTCTGTCTGTCTGTCTGTCCGTCTGTCCGTCTGTCCGTCCGTCCGTCTGCCCGTCCCCTTCAGCGCCTAGTGCTCAAAGACTATAAGAGCTACAGCAACGATGTTTTGGATCCAGACTTCTGTGATATGTCACTGCTACAAAAATATTTCAAAACTTCGCCCCGCCCACTTCCGCCCCACAAAGAACGAAAATCTGTGGCATCCACAATTTTAAAGATATGAGAAAACCAAAACCGTAGAGTTGTAGAGAATGACCATATCTTTAAGACTGCAGAATTTGAATAAGATCGTATTATTATTATAGCCAGCATCAAGAAAACAATTTTCATTTTTTCTCGCCCTGTCTCTCTCTAACACACACGTAGCATAGGCGGCTTTGCTTAGAGTAAAACATTAGCGCCTAGATCTCAGAGACTACAAAAGCTAGAGCAACCAAATTTGGTATCCACACTCCTAATATATCGGACCGAGACGAGTTTGTTTCAAAATTTCGCCCACACCCCCTTCCGCCCCCGCAAGGGATGAAAATCTGGGGATATTCACAAATCTCAGAGACTATTAAGGCTAGAGTAACCAAATTTGGTATCCGCACTTCTGTTAGATCTAACTATAAAACGTGTATCTCAAAATTTCGCCCCACCCCTTCCGCCCACACAAAGGACGAAAATCTGTTGCATCCACAATATTGCACATTCGAGAAAACTAAAAACGCAGAATCATAGATAATGACCATATCTATCAGATTGCTGATCTGGATCAGATCAGATCATTTTTATAGCCAAAAGGAACCAATCAATTTGCACTGGCTACGCAGCGCCCGACGTCAACGCTCAGACTGATTTTCTGTCTCTCTCGCACGCACTTTTTGTCGTGTCGTTTAATATTAGCTGCGTCTGCCGGAGGAGAGCATACTGACAAAGTTTCGGGTATAATTGTAGAGTTGCGGTGTCCGCAGCAACTCACAACGTTCCCCTCGTTCCTTTAGATTTCATGTGCCAGGCTAAAACCATTCTCTTTTCGTCACACGATGTATACAGTTTTTATAGTTAGTTATGTAACCCAGCCAACATAATTGTTTTTGGAAACTAATGGGTATGAAGAGCAACATTAATTTTTCTTGACATTACAAAGCAGTACACTCTTGTACGTTCACGTGCATATATACTCGTATTAAATATCTTTTCCGCCCACTTCCGCCCCCACAAAGGGCGAAAATCTGTGGGCATCCACAATTTTAAAGATACAAGAAAACCAAAAACGCAGAATCGTAGAGAATGGCCATATCTTTTAGACTGCAGAATTTGAATAAGATCGTATTATTATTATAGCCAGCATCAAGAAAACAATTTCATTTTTTCTCGCCCTGTCTCTCTCTACACACACGTAGCATAGCGGCTTTGCTTAGAGTAAAACATTAGCGCCTAGATCTCAGAGACTATAAAAGCTAGAGCAACCAAATTTGGTATCCGCACTCCTGTTAGATCTCACTATAAAACGTGTATCTCAAAATTTCACCCTCCACCCCCTTACACCCACACAAAGGACGAAAATCTGTTGCATCCACAATATTGCACATTCGAGAAAACTAAAAACGCAGAATCATAGATAATGACTATATCTATCAGATTACTGCATCTGGATCAGATCAGATCATTTTAATAGCCAATAGGAACAAATCAATTTGCAGTGGCTACGCAGCGCCCGACGTCACGCTCAGACTGATTTTCTGTCTCTCTCGCACGCACTCTTTGTCGTGTCGTTTAATATTAGCGGCGTCTGCCGGAGAAGAGCTATACTGACTTAGTATCGGGTATAACTGTAGAGTTGCGGTGTCCGCAGCAACTCACAACGTTCCCCCTCGTTCCTTTAGATTTCATGTGCCAGGCTAAAACCATTCTCTTTCGTCACACGATGTATACAGTTTTATAGTTTGTTATGTAACCCAGCCAACATAATGGTTTTTTGGAAACTAATGGGTATGAGAGCAACATTAATTATACCCGATACTCAAAATGAGTATTGGGGTATATTAGATTTGTGGTAAAAGTGGATGTGTGTAACGTCCAGAAGGAAATCGTTTCCGACCCATAAAGTATATATATTCTGGATCAGCATCAATAGCCGAGTCGATTGAGCCTGTCTGTCAGTCTGTCTGTCCGTCTGTCCGTCCGTCCGTCTGTCCGTCCCCTTCAGCGCCTAGTGCTCAAAGACTATAAGAGCTAGAGCAACGATGTTTTGGATCCAGACTTCTGTGATATGTCACTGCTACAAAAATATTTCAAAACTTCGCCCGCCCACTTCCGCCCCACCAAGGAACGAAAATCTGTGGCATCCACAATTTTAAAGATATGAGAAAACCAAAACTCACAGCAACTCACAACGTTCCCCCTCGTTCCTTTAGATTTCATGTGCCAGGCTAAAACCATTCTCTTTCGTCACACGATGTATACAGTTTTTATAGTTTGTTATGTAACCCAGCCAACATAATGGTTTTTGGAAAACTAATGGGTATGAGAGCAACATTAATTAATACCCGATACTCAAAATGAGTATTGGGGTATATTAGATTTGTGGTAAAAGTGGATGTGTGTAACGTCCAGAAGTAATCGTTTCCGACCCCATAAAGTATATATATTCTGGATCAGCATTAATAGCCGAGTCGATCTGTCTGTCCGTCTGTCCGTCCGTCCGTCTGTCCGTCCCCTCAGCGCCTAGTGCTCAAAGACTATAAGAGCTAGAGCAACGATGTTTTGGATCCAGACTTCTGTGATATGTCACTGCTACAAAAATATTTGAAAACTTCGCCCCGCCCACTTCCGCCCCCACAAAGGAACGAAAATCTGTGGCATCCACAATTTTAAAGATATGAGAAAACAAAACCGTAGAGTTGTAGAGAATGACCATATCTTTAAGACTGCGGAATCTGAATTGGATCGTATTATTATTATAGCAGCATCAAGAAAACAATTTCATTTTTTCTCGCCCTGTCTCTTCTCTAACTCACACGTAGCATAGGCGGCTTTGCTTAGAGTAAAACATTAGCGCCTAGATCTCAGAGACTAAAAAGCTAGAGCAACCAAATTTGGTATCCACACTCCTAATATATCGGACCGAGACGAGGTTTGTTTCAAAAATTTCGCCACGACCCCCTTCCGCCCCCGCAATGGATGAAAATCTGGGGATATTCAAAATCTCAGAGGACTATTAAGGACCAAGAGTAACCAAATTTGCGTATCCGCACTTCTGTTAGATCTTACTATAAAACGTGTTATGCTCAAAATTTCGCCCACCCCCTTCCGACCACACAAAGGACGAAAATCTGTTGCATCCACAATATTGCACATTCGAGAAAACTAAAAACGCAGAATCATAGATAATGACCATATCTATCAGATTGCTGAATCTGGATCAGATCAGATCATTTTTATAGCCAAAAGGAACAAATCAATTTGCACTGGCTACGCAGCGCCCGACGTCACGCTCAGACTGATTTTCTGTCTCTCTCGCACGCACTTTTGTCGTGTCGTTTAATATTAGCTGCGTCTGCCGGAGGAGAGCCATACTGACAAAGTTTCGGGTATAATTGTAGAGTTGCGGTGTCCGCAGCAACTCACAACGTTCCCCCTCGTTCCTTTAGATTTCATGTGCCAGGCTAAAACCATTCTCTTTCGTCACACGATGTATACAGTTTTATAGTTAGTTATGTAACCCAGCCAACATAATGGTTTTTGGAAACTAATGGGTATGAGAGCAACATTAATTTTTCTTGAGATTACAAAGCAGTACACTCTTGTACGTTCACGTGCATATATACTCGTATTAAATATCTTTTCCGCCCACTTCCGCCCCACAAAGGGCGAAAATCTGTGGCATCCACAATTTTAAAGATACAAGAAAACCAAAAACGCAGAATCGTAGAGAATGGCCATATCTTTTAGACTGCAGAATTTGCATAAGATCGTATTATTATTATAGCCAGCATCAAGAAAACAATTTCATTTTTTCTCGCCCTGTCTCTCTCTAACACACACGTAGCATAGCCGGCTTTGCTTAGAGTAAAACATTAGCGCCTAGATCTCAAAGACTATAAAAGCTAGAGCAACCAAATTTGGTATCCGCACTCCTGTTAGATCTCACTATAAAACGTGTATCTCAAAATTTCACCCCACCCCCTTACACCAACACAAAGGACGAAAATCTGTTGCATCCACAATATTGCACATTCGAGAAAACTAAAAACGCAGAATCATAGATAATGACTATATCTATCAGATTACTGCATCTGGATCAGATCAGATCATTTTTATAGCCAATGGGAACAAATCAATTTGCAGTGGCTACGCAGCGCCCGACGTCACGCTCAGACTGATTTTCTGTCTCTCTCGCACGCACTCTTTGTCGTGTCGTTTAATATAGCGGCGTCTGCCGGAGAAGAGCTATACTGACTTAGTATCGGGTATAACTGTAGAGTTGCGGTGTCCGCAGCAACTCACAACGTTCCCCCTCGTTCCTTTAGATTTCATGTGCCAGGCTAAAACCATTCTCTTTCGTCACACGATGTTACTTTTATAGTTTGTTATGTAACCCAGCCAACATAATGGTTTTTGGAAACTAATGGGTATGAGAGCAACATTAATTATACCCGATACTCAAAATGAGTATTGGGGTATATTAGATTTGTGGTAAAAGTGGATGTGTGTAACGTCCAGAAGGAATCGTTTCCGACCCCATAAAGTATATATATTCGATCAGCATCAATAGCCGAGTCGATTGAGCCCTGTCTGTCAGTCTGTCTGTCCGTCTGTCCGTCCGTCCGTCTGTCCGTCCCCTTCAGCGCCTAGTGCTCAAAGACTATAAGAGCTAGAGCAACGATTTTGGATCCAGACTTCTGTGATATGTCACTG